>NW_019438319.1:0-4004 GCF_002814215.2 Seriola lalandi dorsalis
GTCAAGTGTTGCTCAGGGCTTCTCTGTGGGGTGTTTCAATCTTGTTCCGGCCAGAGGGGGAACTGAGTCATAGTTCCTCCTGCAGGTGGCAGTGCCTGATGATCATCCCCACGTCCTCCTCTTGAACTTCCCCTGTTCTGGAACCCTCCCCTTTGGTGGTAACCGCCCCTCATTTGTTCCTTGACGTGATAGTGCGGGCAGTCTTTTAACCAGTGGGAGGGATCGGCACACAGGAAACAGGCACGGTTTCCTCCTTGAGACCTTCCTCTGGAAGCACCTCTCTCTCCCCCACCCCGTCGACCTCCCCTTCCCCTATACATTCCGCCACCACGTTTGTGGAAAGGCACCCATGGGGGAGTAGGAGACAGGTCCGGATAAGCCGGTGAGTGTTCTCCGTCCCATTCCTGAGCTGACTGTACTAGAACCTTAATCTGATCTTTCTTGCCCTTTCTCTTATCATTTACCTCCTCCCTGGCCTTAGCTAGCTGTAATTTTAACAGCTGGGCTTGAAGGTCTGCCTGTTCTTTCTCTTCCTGCTGTGTTTTGTCTTGAGCAGCGGTGAGGTGGTGGACAAGATGTTTTTCCCACACGCATGACTTGCAGCCTAACATATCAGGATTGTTTATCATGGCATCTCGCACAGACTCAGGGACACCACTCAATACTGCTTGACGGAACCACTCAGTTTGTGAACCCACGTTACCTGGACAATGTCCAGTTTGAGTGGTCCAAAGTTCTTTAGCACTGCTAAGAAATTGTCTGGGGTTCTGCTTGGGGTCCCATCTCAATTTGGGCATCGTTGCAGAGTTAGGCAGAGGAAAATGTGAGCGCATGGCCCGACCTATTTCAGTGCTGCAATTAGTGAAAGTTGTATCGTCTGTCAGGGTGATAGTTTGAGCGTCAGTCTCTATGTCTCTAAGGTTGGTGGAGGTCATGCATCTGGCTGCTATTGCTCTAAAGTCTCCTAGGGCCAATGTCTGTCCGGCAGTTAGAGCATCTAATTTATTTAACCACAGGCTGCCTCCGTCTGTGACAGGGGGCAATTTGTCGACTAAGGCTTGTATATCACCGAGAGAGAATGGCTTATATCTAGGAGGTTGGCCTGGAGCTGTGGCAGTGAGTGGAAACTGCGTGGCGCTAGGGACGCCAAGCTCACGTCCTGAACGCAACGTCATTGTCCGCACTGTTTGGCCTACTTTATTACGCAGCGGAGTAAGCACCGGGTCTATCTGTTCACGCCGCCTATGCCTGGCTTCTTGTCTATGATCTAGCTCCTCCCATGCTTCATCAACCGTCTGTGTGTTGTGATGCAAAAGTTGTTTTAATTCAGCGCGAGTTTGGAGATCATCGACTGAATCTGCATCTAGGTTAGTTAACTCACACTCTAGGTCAAGCAGCAGATCCATTTCCTGTCTCTTTCCTTCCCACTGACCTAAGGCTGTAAGTGTAGCTTTACTCTTTTCTCCTGTTCGCTGTGACTTTACCTCAGTGAGTAACTGTTCGTGTTGTTGTTCTACATCCTGCCTCAGTGACCCAGCGGTCGCCTCCAACATGGCTTCTGCCTGTCTCTGCAACTTACAGTATACTTCTTCCTGTGCTTTACACCGCTGTGCCTCTTCCAGGTACCTGCGGTATTTTGTCGCTGCTTCCTCCCTCATCTTTCTTACCTCAAACCCTTGTACTACTCTCCCTTCCGACGTTGTGGCTGTCTCTACTGAAGAGGTGGATGCTTTACTGGATGTCTCAGTCTGACAAGGCTGTGATGTGTTACATGTGATTAATGCTGTGGGTGAAGGGTGTGTATGTGAGGGCGGTGGAGCAGGCGCCGGAGCAGGGAAATATGCTGGCTGCATTTGGTGCGGGCCAACAGTTGCATGGGACGTGTCATGTTTTTGTGACCTGGAAAGATTACTCCCGGCCAAAATGTCACATTCTTCACTTAAATCTGGAGCCCCGTGTGGAGTGATCTGCATCGTACCTTTTTCAATGAAAAATGATGGATACATGCCCTGAGGTGGAGGCGCATATGGAGGTGGACGTGTGGGGGTGTCAGATGCGATTACCGGTTTGGAGCAGGGATCTTGGTGCTTCAGGTGCAGATGTTTGGTGCTTTGCCAACAGAGAGCCAGTTCAGACCATCCCTGGCGCTCCCTCTCCCACTCGTTTTCCTTCTTTTTCCAGCCTCGTTTCTGTAACACACCTGAACTCTTTCCCTGTTCTACTGCTTCTCTCTTTTTAACAGTAGCTGTGTTTACTTTATCTATAAGTAATTGTCCCAGGGGTCCCCTATGTTCCAATGTTTTCCCCATATTAGTGATCAATTTTTCCATTTTCTCTTTAGCTTTATTCACTTTTTTATTTTTATCCGCCAGCTTACTGACAGCACCTAGGGCATTGGCTGTAGTTTCCAGCTGCGTCAGCAGAGTCTGATAAGGACCAGCTGGACCCCAACCACCATCGTCTATTTCTTTATCATATTCCTCATCCATTTTAGCTAGACTCTGAGCTCCACAGCTCTATTACGGCCGTAAGAAACCAGAAATGACTACGTTAGCCCTCTGCACTCTTTGGAAGACAAGCTTCTAGGCTGACGCTATACGTCAGTCCGGTCTTCCACTTGGTGTCCTATCACAAGAGCTGCAGAGTTTTAGATCCGATATTTTCTCACTCCGTTCATCAACTGGGTGTTTTAGCCCCCACCGCTCTCAGCTGTACTCGCAGAGGGGCTTTCGCCGCTCAGCTGTTCCTGAACGACAGCGAACTGGTGACGTTCGTTATCACCGCTAGGTAGCCCCGTCACTTTTACTCAGCATTAACTGACCAAACTGGACCATTCACTGTCGATGCTGAGCGCAATGGGTATTCACACAACAATTTGCTCAGAGTCTTATTCTCCCACTCCCATACTCTTCTAGCAATAACTTCAGAACACACAGTTAAATCACTTGACACATTTCACACTCAATAACACAGAATTTTGTTCACAGCTCTCAGCGCTTTACACAAAATGCTTATGAGGAACTATTTTATGTTCCTCACGGGTCTCTCACCCATATTTTAGACAGTCAGACGTGCTTGGTTCGGAAGCCTGTCCTTCCTCTCCGGGCCTTTCACCCTTTTACCACTAATTCGCCGAATGGATAATTTAAGTACTTTACCACAAAGTACTAAGGCCTTCAACCTATATTTAAAATGTTATTATGTGACAGTGATTATCCCTCTCTTGGACTCTAAACCAGTAGTACAGTGATTTGCTTTTAGAAAATTATCGAGTTATTTTCACGGAAATCTAAACCGACACTTTTGTACCTGTTGCTTTTAGAAAGTTGTAATACACTTTAATAACAAGTAGATTTAAGGGACCTCACCCCCGGGATTCCAACCCAGCCGCGGTATTAGCCGCTCCCGGACCCCGTCGGGTCTCGGGTGGAGTTACGCTACTCTCAAGGTTATCGTCTGCTGTTTTACTTATCTATTTATACACATTTTACTTTTTATCACAGTTTTATTACTTCCACTGATTCTTTTAGTGTACTTTACTTACACGTATATCGGACAAGACACAGTTTTAGTAGTGTTCAATATGCAGAACTTTGTTATAACAGGTTTTCTGCTTACCTTGTTATGTGCCGGCTTGTGTCTTTATCCTCTATTCGTGAAGAAAAGTTTTTAGGTCCAAATGCTCCCTTTCGTGTGTCCACGCAGGAGACTCCCTCGAATCCCGGACGAGCCCCCAAAATTGTTGAGATTCACCCAGAGTGTAATCTCACCCAGGCCGGGGAGTCGAGGTACACAATTGAGGAGACAGGAGTTGAATCAAGTAGAAGTATTTATTTGCGCAATCTGCAGAGAGCGGAGATCGTACAGTACACATAACAGTGGTACCAGGAACAGCTGAGAACGATCTAGCCTGAGGTTGTTAGTGTCTTACCTTAAGTCAAGGAGTATAGCTCCTCCTTACAAGTAAGGCATGTCTTAGTTTGATTGATTCAAACGGCAGCTGA
>NW_019438320.1:0-574 GCF_002814215.2 Seriola lalandi dorsalis
AGTGTGGGACCGGATGTAAATCTCGGGTAAAATGGCGTGAGGACCGTAAACTGGTGTTTCTTCTCTGTCAGTAGGTTTCTACTGTTTCTACTGTGTTTCTGAACGTGTCTTTTTGTCCAGTTTAACTCGAAACGTGTTCAAAACAAATATTAAGTAGTTAATGTGGAAAAGTCTCCGGTTGGCAGCGTTTTATTTCCGCAGAATGAAGCTTGTAACTGCGTTTACCGTTAGCTTAAGTTCACTGGTGGTGTTTGTTTACACTTCAAGGTTCAGTCCAGCGTGTTTACTTGGTTAGTTAGTTAGTTAGTTAGTTAAACATGAAAACGTTAAATAACTTTGTAGTATGACGAGTGAATATTTTTTCATTCAAGCCAAAACGTAGAAACATCAGAAATCTGCAATAAAAGCAGCAGAAAGCAGCAGTTAAACTGTGCTTCAAACATGTAAAATGAACAGGGCGTTAGCTAATGTAATAAAGATTTATTCTCATTGTCTTCATTTGTTCTCGACCTGAAACTATTATTTTCGCTGGCAATGAACTGATGAATTGTTCAGGCTGTGAAATGTGTCTTCT
>NW_019438321.1:0-526 GCF_002814215.2 Seriola lalandi dorsalis
GATTAAACCCTCCCATCTCATGATGTGGGTGGAGTCATTGTGCATCTTCCTCTTCTACACAAACAAAAAAAAACTGATGAGGAGGTTTTTGTACTGAGGAGCAGTGATATGAAGCACTGTGGTAACTAGCAGCACAGAAGTACACTGCACTGCTGTTCAGTCTTTCTATTGTTAATGTGCAGTTCTCTCCTTTATTTGCACCCCCCTCTATCTTCACATCCACTCCATCTTCCGTGTTTCCACTGTTTAAATAACAGTTTCCCAGGAGCTGTAGTTGTCTGTTTGACTGCTTGTACCAGAGGATTTGATTATAGTTGTTATCACTGTGTGAACAGCTGATTTCAGCTTTTTCTCCTTGTTTCTTGTACATGTCAGCTGGAGTCTGGTCGACTTTCTCACTGAGAGAGGAACCTGTGAAAAAATGATCAACAAAGCATCAAACAAAATACAACATGAGCTTAAACACTGATGAAGGGAAAAACACAAAATGTTAAAAATGTAGTAACAGAGCTGAAATATCAGCACT
>NW_019438322.1:0-597 GCF_002814215.2 Seriola lalandi dorsalis
TTACAGATGTCTTGTGGAAGTCAGTGGGGCAACATGGCTGAAGGTGGATACAGGGCAGGAGGAACAGAGACACCGGAAGAGGAAGATCTAAGAATGTGGGCAGGTATGGAGTAGCTCAGAGGTACAGTGGTGTTAGGTTGTGAAGTGACTTGAAAGTGAGAAGCAGAGTCTTGAAATCAACCTGGGTGAAGAGACGGTGTTGGGTGACGTCATGAAATACCGTGGGACCCGGTTTGGATTCCTTCAGTGTCAGTGGTTCAGGAAACCAAACAGACCCGGTGATTGTAACCGTTACAAACACTGAATAAAACAGTTTCATATATAAATCAGTGTTTGAGCGACGCTGTACAGAGACATCAGGTGTCATGGTTAAGGTAAGGCTGGACGCAAATGCAGACCAAGACCCAAGGGAGCTGGTGGAATAAAACTGACTTTACTTACAAACAAACACAAGGAACATGAACAGGAACCAGAAGCACGAGGTAACACAAAGAACTACAACAGCAAGCTGAAGCACAAAGTAACACTGGGGACTTAAACAGGTAACACAAGGAGTTTCAACAGACAAAGGGGAGCACAGAGACTAAATACACACAA
>NW_019438323.1:0-539 GCF_002814215.2 Seriola lalandi dorsalis
AAAAATGTCATAGTATAGTAAGCCATAAAAATGTCATAGTATAGTATGAAAAAAATGTCATAATATAGTAAGGCATAAAAATGTCAAAAAACATCACAGTATAGTAAGGCATAAAAATGTGAAAAAAACGTCATAGTATAGTAAGGCATAAAAATGTCATAGTATAGTATGACAAAAAACGTCATAGTATAGTAAGGCTTAAAAATGTGAAAAAAACGTCATAATATAGTAAGGCATAAAAATGTGAAAAAAATGTCATAGTATAGTAAGGCATAAAAATGTGAAAAAAACATCATAATATAGTAAGGCATAAAAACGTCATAGTATAGTATGACAAAAAACATCTTAATATAGTAAGGCATAAAAATGTGAAAAAAAGGTCATAGTATAGTAAGGCATAAAAATGTGGAAAAAATGTCATAGTATAGTAAGCCATAAAAATGTCATAGTATAGTATGACAAAAAATGTCATAATATAGTAAGGCATAAAAATGTTAAAAAACATCATAGTATAGTAAGGTGTAAAAATGTGAAAAAAA
>NW_019438324.1:0-544 GCF_002814215.2 Seriola lalandi dorsalis
TCTTGTTTTCACAAGTTTACACTTAACCTCTCCAAACAGGTTTATGGCTGCTGTTGCCACATGTGCTGATTCTACTTTGTATTGCAGGGTGGGGACTTTACCAAACACAATGGGACTGGAGGCAAATCCATCTATGGAGAGAAGTTTGCTGATGAGAATTTCCAGCTGAAACACGGCGGCATGGGGACACTGTCCATGGCTAATGCTGGGCCCAACACCAACGGATCCCAGTTCTTCATCTGCACAGCAATAACTTCCTGGTGAGCTCCACTTTGACTCGGCTGCACTCAGGTGTAGTCAGAAGCGTTGTCTGGTTTCAGATGTTGGTATCACATACTAATCAGCTCCTGTTCTTTCTAGGCTTGACAGGAAGCACGTGGTGTTTGGCAGCGTTGTGGAGGGCGTTGATGTTGTTAAGAAAATAGAGACCAAAGGCAAAACGAGTGGCGAGACAACAGCAAAGGTTGTCATTGCTGCCTGTGGTGAAATATAACAGAGCAGCTTAGTTCCTTCTGTCTGTTCTCCGATCAGATCCTTCACCATC
>NW_019438325.1:0-532 GCF_002814215.2 Seriola lalandi dorsalis
ATCATTAAAACATCATAGTATAGCAAGACAAAAAAAGGTCATAGAATAGTAAGGCATAAAATGTAAAAAAAAAAAAAAAAAAACATTATAGAATAGTATGGCATAAAACATCATAAAAACATCATAGTATAGTAAGCCATAAAAATGCCAAAAAACGTCATAAAAACATCATAGTACAGTAAGGCATGAAAATGCCAAAAACCGTCATAGTATACTTTGGCATAAAACATCATTAAAACATCATAGTATAGCAAGGCATAAAACGTCATAGTATAGTAAGGCATAAAAATGCCAAAAAAATGTCATAGTATAGTAAGGTATAAAAATGCCATGAAAACATTATTATATAGTATTGCATAAAACGTCATAAAAACATCATAGTATAGTAAGGCATGAAACATCATAGTATAGCAAGGCATAAAACATGGTAGTATAGTAAGGCATAAGAATGCCAAAAAACATCATAGTATAGTATGGCATAAAACGTCATAGTATAGTAAGCCATAAAAATGCCAAAAAACGTCATAGTATA
>NW_019438326.1:0-613 GCF_002814215.2 Seriola lalandi dorsalis
GTATAGTATGGCATAAAATTTCAAAAAAACATCATAGTATATTAAGGCATAAAACGTCATAAATATGTCATAGTATGGTAAGGAATAAAACGATATAGTATAGTAAGACATAAAAATACCAAAAAACGTCAAAGTATATCATGGCATAAAAATACCAAAAAACGTCAAAGTATATCATGGCATAAAAATATCAAAAAACGTCATAGTATATTAAGGCATAAAACGTCATAAATATGTCATAGTATGGTAAGGAATGGTAAGGAATAAAACAATATAGTATAGTAAGACATAGAAAATACCAAAAAACATCAAAATATATCATGGCATAAAAATATCAAAAAACGTCATAGTATGGCATAAAACATCAAAAAAACATCATTGTATATTAAGGCATAAAAGGTGATAAAAACGTCATACTATGGTAAGGAATAAATTGACATAGTATAGCAAGGCTTAAAAATGTAAAAAATGTCCTCATTTAGTATGGCACAAAAGTGTCAAAAAAACATCATAGTATATTAAGGCATAAAACGTCATGAATATGTCATAGTATGGTTAGGAATAAATCAACATAGTAGAGTAAAGCTTAAAAATGTCAAAAAAACGTCATAGT
>NW_019438327.1:0-455 GCF_002814215.2 Seriola lalandi dorsalis
AATGTTCTTTTTAGTAAGCAGTGGCTTCCTTCGTGGTGTCCTGCCGTAGATACCCTGCTTGTTCAATGTTTTATGTGTTGTAGACTCATGAACAGAGATGTTAGCCAGTTCCAATGATGCCTTCAAATCTTTGGCTGTCGTTCGGGGTTGTTTCTTTACCTCACTGATGAGTCTTCATTGTGCTCTTGGTGTCATTTTGACTGGGCATCCACTTCTTGGTAGAGTAGCAACAGTCCCAAAGTGTCTCCATTTGTAGATTGTTTGCCTAACTGTAGACTGGTGAATTTCTAAAGACTTTGAAATCACTTTGTAACCCTTGCCAGCTTTATGTAAATCAACAATTCTTGATCGTAGATCCTCTGAAAGCTCTTTTTGGCGAGGCATGGCTCACATAAACGTGTTCTTCTTTTGCAAAACAAACTCCAAAAGTTTGAGGGGTTTTTATCAGTCAAAGT
>NW_019438328.1:0-515 GCF_002814215.2 Seriola lalandi dorsalis
TTTGAATTTTTAACCGTATTGAAATAGTTAAAGTGCTATATATGTAAAGCTGTGAGAGGGGTTCAGCACAATGTGACCATTTGAAGCGGATGTGACCTTTTCATGACCCATGAGCTTTAAGTGGTAATGCTGAATATGGTAAAGAAATAGGTGGACAGCGTGCGTCTGAGTGTATGTTTATGCAGAGGATGCACGTGTGTGGAAAAAAGCTGTGCACTTTTGTAAGTGAAAAAGCTAAAAAAAAATAAAAAAAAACTCTAGCACTCTCCATCTCTTCATTGCCACCTCTCCCTCTCATCTTTTTTTTCCCTCTGATCTCTCTTCTTTCATCTCCTCATGTCCTCTTTCAGTGTTCGCCTCTTTCCTGAGTCCGTTCTCCCCCGAACAGAGACGGCGTTGGTCATTCTTTTCGAATACTTCAAATGAGCCATCTTTAAATATATGACATCTTGTTGCCGTGTGAATTATAATCAATGTCTCTGCGAAGCAAAAGGTGGAAGTGGTGGGACTCTGTT
>NW_019438329.1:0-691 GCF_002814215.2 Seriola lalandi dorsalis
AACTTAAACTAGGAACAACAATCCTATTGTTACATCTTTTCTTTTTTTGTTTTGAAGTTAAGTCCCTTTTTCTCTTCTTGAACATATCCCACATATGACCATCAGACTTAGTCTTAGAAATAATAAAGTGCATTTCCATCATCATCAGGGAATATTAATTAGGAATAACATTTGGAACAAATAAATCAAAATATCCTCAGTGGATTCCTGTGCAACTCGACTAATTTGTACCAAGAAATGAACATGAAAACATTCATTCACAAAAACTCATTTTCATTGGATTTGTAAAAAAAATTACGTCATCATTTCGATTAGCACAGTTTCCGTAGTGTAGTGGTTATCACGTTCGCCTCACACGCGAAAGGTCCCCGGTTCGAAACCGGGCGGAAACATTATTCGATCGTCTTGTAACTTACCAATAACGATCAACAAGGCAATCTTTCGGTCCTCAGCTTTTGCTCTTATCTCAACAGTTTCCGTAGTGTAGTGGTTATCACGTTCGCCTCACACGCGAAAGGTCCCCGGTTCGAAACCGGGCGGAAACAATAGGTTTTGTCGACCGTGCTAATTCTTTATTAATTACTAATATCGCTCTAATTTCCGCTATTTCCCCGACCGCAAGAAATGTGTAGTTTCCGTAGTGTAGTGGTTATCACGTTCGCCTAACACGCGAAAGGTCCCCGGTTCGAGA
>NW_019438330.1:0-556 GCF_002814215.2 Seriola lalandi dorsalis
GTTACAGTCGATATCAAAGCGAACATCAAGTGTGTTTCAGAGGTTTATGTCAGAGAGGAAGACCAGGTCCTGGTCTGGGATCAGATGGGTCACTGAGGACGAGCTTTAGGCTCCTGGTGTCACGGTGCGTTCAGGTGTAGTGGGACAGGGGCGCTGCCTCGTGTGATGGCGGAGATACCGTCTCTTCCTGGTTAGCGGCGGCGGCAGCTGCACTTGGTGGATCAGATCTTTCCCGCTCAGCCCTGGTTGTTCCACACTACTTACAACCAGGTGGTCAAATCTGACCCGTCTGAATTCATTAACAAGCACTGAAGCAACACTAACGATCATCCAGCGAGATGTTTCATCTGCTCAGTAACTTCTCATTCATCCATAACCATAAACTGTGTATAAAGTTCACTGCTTTATGTTTAATGTGCTGAAGGCCACATGTCACTCTGAGGACCAGCTGTGTTTACTGAACATTTCTTCTCAGTCTGACACCAAGTAAAATCAAATGGCAGATATCTACTCCTTCATCTCTTTAAAGTTGTGCTTTGGCCATATTTAAATAGAC
>NW_019438331.1:0-367 GCF_002814215.2 Seriola lalandi dorsalis
CATATACTGTACATAAAACACAAAACTGACTCCTGTTTTCTGATGCAGGTTATCTGAATGAGAACGGACATCTAAACCTCAGAAACTTTGAGAAGTACCTGGAGAAGCTTGCGGAGGTGAGACAACACCGTGAAAGCTTTGTGTAAATTCTCCATTAATATAATCAGTGACGTTGACATTAGTCTTTTAAAAAAAACAGTTTCTGTCTGAAGTGGACAGTGCTGTTCTAATTTTTGCATCTTGTAGATGTATAATACTTGTTGACTTTGTCCAGCACAGACAGCTGCAGTTACCGACACCAGTTATTTTAAGAATAGATGTGAATCACATGTAGCTGTTGATCACGATATTTGCATTTGGTTTGAGT
>NW_019438332.1:0-548 GCF_002814215.2 Seriola lalandi dorsalis
CATTAGTATTCTATGACGTTTTATGCCTTATTATGACATGACGTCTTTTGCCATTTTTATGCCTTATTATACTATGACGTTTTATGCCTTACTATACTATGAGGTTTTTATGACCTTTAATGCCTTACTAAACTATAATGTTTTCTTGACGTTTTATGCCTTACTGTACTATGACATTTTATGCCATACTATACTATGAAATTTCATGCCTAACTATACTGTGATGTTTTTCAAAATTTTTATGCCTTACTATACTATGACGTTTTATGCCTTACTATACTATGACATTTCATGCCTAACTATATTATGACGTTTTTAAGACCTTTTATGCCTTACTATACCATGACTTTTTTTTCTAAATTTTTATGGCTCACTGTACTATGACATCTTATGTCATACTATACTATGACGTTTTTATGACATTTTATGCCTTACTATACTATGACGTTTTTTAAAATTTTTATGCCTCACTATACTATGACGTTTTATGCCTTACTATACTATGACTTTTATGACTGACTTTTTAATGCCTTACTATACTATGACAT
>NW_019438333.1:0-1292 GCF_002814215.2 Seriola lalandi dorsalis
CTTTTCCTGATGTACAGGTCACTGTGATCAAACAGTCCTGGTGGCATGACTGGCTTGCCCTTTAACGTCAGAATGTGATTAGGTGTGAGCGCCTCCAGGTCATCTGGGTCATCAGAGACTTTTGTGATTGGTCTATCATTCAATATGGCCTCAGCCTCACAGAAAACAGTATGAAGCCCTTCATCGTCCAGAATTTGCTGTTTGAGAACTGAAGTGAGAACACTCTTCACTGAACGTATCAAGCGCTCCCACACACCGCCGTGATGGGAAGCTGCTGCTGTGTTAAAGTTCCACTTCATGCCATCCTGAACCAAAGCTCTCTGAATGTTGCCATGATTTAAACCAGCCAGACTCTCTTTCAGCTCCCTGTTGGCTCCAACAAAGTTTGTGCCGTTGTCAGACCTGATGGTGCAAACTGGGCCTCGTCTACAGATGAACCTCCGGACAGCGTTTATGCAAGAATCTGTGTCCAGCGTATGTGCCACCTCCAAATGCACAGCACGGCTGGTTAGACAGGTGAAAAGCACTCCATACCTTTTAATACGACTCCTGCCTCTTTTAACGTCGATAGGCCCGAAATAGTCAACTCCGACATCTGAAAAAGGGGCTCTATCAGGCAACACTCTTTCCTCTGGCAAGTCTGCCATCTTCTGTTCAATAAGCTTCCCTCTGTTGCGCCTGCAAACCACACAGTCAGATATTACCTTCCTTGCAGCGGAATTTGCATTGATGATCCAGTACCTCTGCCGCAGCCTTGACAGCATGTGATTTCTTCCTGCATGTCCCAGTTGATGATGAATATGGCGCAGAATCAGTACAGATACATGCAGATCTTTGGACAGAATGACTGGATGTTTGGACTCTGCTGGCATTGCTGCTCTTCCCAGCCGACCACCTACTCTGAGGATTCCATTATCCATCACAGGATCCAGTCTGTAAAGCGGACTCCCCTTGGAAACACTTTTACAGCCACTCTTCAGTGATGCAATTTCAGCTCTAAATTTGTGTTCTTGTACATACTGAATTATTGACTGTTCTGCCTTCTCAAAATCTTCAGGAGTCAGACTCTGTCCTTTGAGCATGGTTTTAAAGCTCTGAAATTTCCTTTCCACTGCAGATCCTTGAGTCTTCAGCTCATCCTTATTGAAGTCTGCAGAGGCACACAACTCCTTTCTCTTCTGTCCCAATAACACAAGAGCTCTCTTGACCCTCAGCAACCAAGCAACAGACGTTTTTAGTCTCATCCAAGATGAAAAGTAACAAAGCAGGCGATCTGTGGCACACTCAAAATT
>NW_019438335.1:0-967 GCF_002814215.2 Seriola lalandi dorsalis
AGTATAGTATGGCAAAAAATTGTCAAAAAAAGTCAGAGTATAAAATGGCATAAAAATGTCAAAAAACGTCATAGGATAGTATTGCATAAAACGTCATAGTATAGTATGGCAAAAAATTGTCAAAAAAAGTCAGAGTATAAAATGGCATAAAAATGTCAAAAAACGTCATAGGATAGTATTGCATAAAACGTCATAGTATAGTATGGCAAAAAATTGTCAAAAAAAGTCAGAGTATAAAATGGCATAA
Source organism: Seriola lalandi dorsalis (assembly GCF_002814215.2). NCBI lineage: Eukaryota > Metazoa > Chordata > Actinopteri > Carangiformes > Carangidae > Seriola > Seriola lalandi. Next base: position 248 of record NW_019438335.1, read on the forward strand.
AAATGTCAAAAAACGTCATAATAATAATATGGCACAAAAATGTCAAAAAATGTCATCGTATAGTATGTCATAAAACGTCATAGTATAGAATGGTATAATAATTTCAAAAAACATCATAGCATAGTATGGCATAAAACGTCATAGTATAGTATGTCATAAAATTGTCAAAAAATGTCATAGTATAGTATGGCATAAAATGTCATCGTAATGATATGGCAAAAAAATGTCAAAAAACATCGTAGTATAGTATGTCATAAAATTGTCAAAAAATGTCATAATATAGTATGGCATAAAATGTCATCGTAATGATATGGCAAAAAATTGTCAAAAAACATCGTAGTATAGTATCGCGAAATTTGTTTCAGTTTTTGTGCCTTTATTTTACAGGATAGTAGAGAGAGACAGGAAATGGGGAGGCAGAGAGAGGTGGAATGACAGGCAGCAAAGGCTGTCCAATGTGGGACTTGAACCGGGGCCAACTGCAGCGAGGACAATAACCACTACACATGGGGCGCCTGCTTAGACCATTACGCCACACGACATCCCAGTTGAGCGAAATTGTGAAAAAACGTTATACTATAGTATGGCATAAAAATGTCAAAAAACGTCATAGGATAGTATTGCATAAAACGTCATAGGATAGTATTGCATAAAACGTCATAGTATAGTATGGCAAAAAATGTCAAAAAACGTCATAATAATATTATGGCACAAAAATGT
>NW_019438336.1:0-560 GCF_002814215.2 Seriola lalandi dorsalis
GTTTGTAGAGTGTGTTACAGTCTGATCATTACTGAGTGCAGGAGAAAATACAGCTGTTTGTTATCATGGAGTAAAAAACAAACGCACCATTGGCAAGTGCACAGCTACTGACAACCTGATCAGCCAGGTGGAGCAAACACCTGATAAGGAACATCGTCCTGATTATATTCATTATATTATTCTAATTCTGTTCCCCGATAAATACACAGGAAGAGGAAAGGTTATTAACCTGTTTCCTGTATCTAATAAAATAATTAGAGTGTAATCCCACAGTTATTTACATTACCATCAATTAGATCTGAACAATTTATAGAAATATCATCAAAATCACAATATGGCCAAGTGCAATATCCAAAGCGTTATAAATGAATTCTTATAAATGAATTCTTATAAATGAATTGTTATAAATGAAGTGTTATGAATAAAGCGTTATAAATGACGCATTATAAATTAAGCTTTATCAATGAATTATTACAAATGAAATATAATAAATTAATTGTTATAAATGAATTGATAATGAAACGTTATAAATGAAACGTTATAAATGAAACGTTATAAAT
>NW_019438337.1:0-2665 GCF_002814215.2 Seriola lalandi dorsalis
TTGTCTCTAAATGCACGCTGAATTACAAAGGAATGACCATAACGAGCATTTAGTGCCTCCCATGCTTGATTGTAAGCATCCTCATCTTTCCTGTAGAAGCTTCCTTCCACAACAGATCGTGCCTCACCACTGATGTATCTCTGCAGGTAAAACAACTTGTCTGCTGGATTTGTGCATCGACATTCTATCAATGCTTTGAAGCTCGTTTTCCATTCTATGAACTTAAGCGGGTCTCCAAAAAAGACTGAGGGCTCAGGTGTTGGAAGTCTGGTAAGAACCATTGTGTCACGCAGGGCTTGTATCAAGGATGTCTCATTGTTAGCATTGTTTGCTTGTTCGTTGCTGTTCTGACATGTTTGTTCTTCTTTAATTTCTTTAAAGGGTACAGGAGGACACCTGGCTGCTTTACTGTCTACTGATTTGTTTTCGCTGCAAATCTCATCTGAGTCGGCTTCAGAATATGCCTTAATCTTAGCAGCTATAACATTAAGATCTCTCTGATTTTCTAGTCTTTTAAGTTCATGTCTTTGTGCAGCGATTGCTTCTTCCATGTTCATTTCAGCTTTCTTTGCAGCCAACTGTGCAACGCACTCTGCTCTTTTTGCTGTGATACTTTGCTGGTCTGCAGTTCTGTTGGAATGTTGGCTACGAACAGTAGTCTTAGTCCTTGAAGATCCAAATATTGACTGGGCATATTCTTTGTCAAGAACCAAATGAAGCCTTGCATTTTCTACTTTAGCATCAAATTCCTCCAGCCCCACTTCACTCATGCGCACCTTCATGAGCTCCATCAAGTCTCTAGTTACTGCTGTGCAGGAGTCCATTTTCCTTCTGATCTCAGTGGAAGGGGCTAACTGAGATCTTACATTTTCATATGAGTCTCTCACTTGTGTTTCTAGACATTCAACAGCATCCATCATGTTACACAAGTTTTCATCCGGGCACTCCTCTTTAAGATTAGTACGTGCAGTTTTAACCTGCTCTTTCCATTTTTCATACAGGTTGAGGAATTTCTTCTCTTTTTGAGAAAGCTCTTGTTGCTGTAGCTCTTGCATTTTTGGAGTTAACTTTCTCTCCCGTGAAGATTTTCTGGTTTCTACTGTCTGGGATGTTGTGGGGATAGGCTCAGCCATTGTTACTTTTAGGATTTCTAATTTAGCAAGAATATCACCTATGCGTGACTCTAAGTTTTCCCGTTCATCCTCATTAGTTTGTGACAGTAGCTGATCATTCAAACCCTTTAGTTCCTCTTGAAGGAACTCTATTTGTTCATTAAATTCAGCACTTTCTGATTTTTCCTCATAAACTGACATTGTACTGTATAACACTGTATATCACTAGTCACTGCTATGTTCAAATGAATTCTTAATTACTATGTTTTTAGCAGTGCAATCAGTTCCTATTTCTCAAACAAAACCCATTTGATTAGCTTTTTAAACTCTCAGATCAAAAACACCATTAACATTAACAACCATTAGGCATAATGATAAATCAGGAACAACATTGACTGATGTAACAAAGATAATTCAGTCTCTCAATATTAAACCAGTGTTTTAACGTTCAATGTTTTTGTTAGTTTGTTTGTTTTTAAACAGATTAATGAATTACTGTCTCTAGAAATTATTTTGGTTTTACCCAGTCATTTCTTTCAAACTGTGCAATCCACCAAGAAGCACAGTTGCACTCACACATCTGACGCCGTATGCAGAGCCGCTTTCCCCTGTGTCCTCTGTGCCAGCAATAGTTTACAACAGTCACTGCGCGCTGTGGCCCGTATGGGATATTCGCAGAGCTGTGGTCCACGCTGGAGCTGCCGTCTAACAGCGGAATCGCGGTACTCTTCACCCGGTGACAGGAACGTGTCTCCCGTGATTCAGCACGCCACTTATCTCTTCATTCCTCCGGTCACACGCGGTGCAGGCGATGCTTCTCTCTCTCGTCGCAACGCGCACCGCTCATCACTCGGGACTCTTGGCCTGCTGGCGTTACGTTTTCACTGTAGCTGCACCGGTTCAAGAAATATGGCCACGCATCATACAGATGTCCTTCATGATGTTTTATTCTCTCTCAAGCATCTCTGTCATCAGACACCGTGAAAACGTGTGCGCCTCTCCAACCGTGCAGAATATTGTCCTCAGTAGCCACGTTTGGCCCTCCTTCAGCACATGTAGGACCTCTCTTTCTTTTCTTTTTTGTAAAAATATCCCACAATGCCCAGGTGTGACCTCTGACCACTTGAAACCCCAAAAGGTTGCGTTCAAGATAATCTTATATTACAGTTTTAACACATTATAATGATTTCAAACTTAAATTTCAAATACATATAAAATAAACACTGAAATGAAATACCTGTCTCTCAGACAGTTACAACACAGAAAACATCATCAATTTGACAACACATGTGAAACAAAAATTAACACTTCCTTCATTTTTTAATGAAGGACTTTGAGTTGCTTTTTGTGTATGGAAGTTGTTAAATAAAGTTTATTTTATTATTATCATCACAATTATTATTATTATTAGTGGTAGTAGTAGTAATAGTAGTAATAGTGTTATTACTATGCATTGAAATGTATTGACTGTCCATGGGGAATCAGTTGCTGCTCTGTCACACAAACTGTAAGAAACTGGAGTTGTTCGGTATGTCTGCTTTCTTTCTTTCCTT
>NW_019438338.1:0-529 GCF_002814215.2 Seriola lalandi dorsalis
CATCAGGATCAGGATTTTTGTCTCAGACTTGACGAAGCTCCCCCAGGGACCCAGAAGACATAGTTTTCACAAACTGAGTTGTACTAACCATTACATGTAAACAGACCCTTATCTGTAACGTTGGTGGATTTTCCCTTTAAATAATCAATGAAATTCATGTCCAATAAATTCACAAACTGAAATTTAAATGCCATGAAAATGTACAAATGCTTACCCTGAATACAATTATAAGCATTCCATTATTACTTATAACAAACATAATTATAGTAGTTGTGTTTGTAATGTGGGATATGACCTTTTCAAATGTTTGTTAGCTGCATTCTGCACATGCAGTAATGTAAAACAAAGTATGTAACCAGGCTCGTTCTACTGTCCGTGGGTGTGCAAGTGACCCATGCTAAAGAGTAGTAAAACGTGCTGCTCAACAGTTGTCATCCAAGAAAACATTACCATGTTATGACTGCTATTTATTACTGTAGAGTTTGAGGTTTTCAAGGTTAAGACAGCTTCAGGTCAGGTTTGTGTGTGG
>NW_019438339.1:0-367 GCF_002814215.2 Seriola lalandi dorsalis
TCATGTTATTAATAAACAGTTTCTAAGTTTGTGTTCCATCAGATTACTGAAGTAACGGTTAGCAATGGTTGTATAGAGAAAAAGTAAAGTAGTGCTTACTGCAGGTGAAGAGTAAAGCTGTTACCAAGTTAAAGGTCATTGTTGTGTGTACAGTAGGACTGCACTACTCCAATGTTGGTGACTGAACTATTCATATACTCCAGTGAGAGTGATGTCAGCGTAAAGAGGCGGGATGTTCTTCTGTTGATCTGGTCGCTCAGAACGACAATAAAAATGCTTTCTGGAAAATGGCTGCAAAAATATTAAACTAATATATAAACTGCTGCAGTTGATCCAAATAATGATCAACAAAATTAGCTTGTGCAGT
>NW_019438340.1:0-466 GCF_002814215.2 Seriola lalandi dorsalis
ACGATAACGATACTGAAGGAACAGCAGACGAAGAACCAGCCTCCAGTCCACCTCTCTCTCTCTCTCTCTCTCTACCATTCTCTCTTTTGCCCTCTCTCCCATTCCTCTCTCTCTCTCTCTAGCAGCTAGCTCCCAGTGCCTGTCAGCAGTATTGCTTGAGAGGCGTGGACGATTGTTCAGAGAGGGGAAGCAAGGGGGGAAATTTATTACAGAAACATGCAAAGAAAAGAAAAGAAAAGAAAAACAAAAACAGAGAAAATTAAAACCAGAGAAAAAAAACAACAAACAAAAACAAAGTAAAACACGTAAATGGTGATAGAAAGAACATGTATAAAGTCAGGCTCTTAAAACATGACACCAAATGAAAATGAAGGCGAAGTGGGGAATAAGTGTGTGTGTGTGTGTGTGTGTGTGTGTGTGTGTGTTGGACCCTGTTTGAAGGCCTAAGGCTGGGCTTTGGATGGAG
>NW_019438341.1:0-581 GCF_002814215.2 Seriola lalandi dorsalis
TATTATTATTATTATTATTATTATTATTATTATTATTATTATTATACATGAAGTGACGTCCTGCCCCTCGAGGCGTTGCAGCTCAACTGTGAGTGTTGCAGCTGTGTCAGGAGGCGGCAGAGAGAGACAGGTGGTGGTCTGCACTGAGACTCTACGACACACTGAGGACTCAGAGTGATCATCACCACCCACACCTCAACACTGAGGCTGCTGCATGAGCCAATCAGACACCTGTAAAGGTCACACCTGTCAGTCACAGGTAGAGCTCTAACTGATGATGATCAACACCAGAACATGACTCATCTAGACTTTCACTTTTAGTTGGAATTTGATTTTAATTATCTTGGATAAAAAGATAAAGAAGCCTGATTCTAATAGTTAAATTATGTTTATATTAAGTCAATGTTTATCTTCCTCCTCAGGTTCAGTGGTCCAGCTGTAACATCTTCTCCACTCAGGATCACGCTGCTGCCGCCATCGCCAAGGCTGGTATTCCAGGTAACACACACCACCTGTGTGTATGATGTTCCATACCTGTCTGAGTGAAAATATATACATTCAGATTTATGTATGAACTGCAA
>NW_019438342.1:0-505 GCF_002814215.2 Seriola lalandi dorsalis
ACGCGACTTGTCGTTTCTCTCTCCTCCTCAGTCTAAACATGCGAGTCATACGTCACACTCGCTGGCCTCGCAGTGCTTAAAGAGACAGGCTCCAATTTACCAATTCATTTGCATTCAATAAAATGACATAAAAGTACTGTTTGTTTTTAAATGCTGGTATAGTACCGTTTTCAAAACTCTAGTATCGCGGTACTATACTGGTACCGGTATACCGTGCAACCCTACTATGAACCAGTTCATTTTCATCTGTATGAACTGAACTTTGAGCTAGTTCTTTTTAAGTGTGAACTGGCACAGCACTGGTGCAGACAGTGCTCAGAGCGGTTTTCAGGTTTAAAAAAAACATTCTATATTTAAGATCATCAAGATGATCTTTGTAGCAAAGGTGAAAATACAACATTATCCATCAGAAGATATATTTTAAAGTATCCCTAACATTATCAGACCAAGGAGTAAGTGGTGCTCATCTTGTAAAATACAATAACATAAAATATTATAGGAAAAC
>NW_019438343.1:0-515 GCF_002814215.2 Seriola lalandi dorsalis
TCTGCTCTGTATATTTTAGACTTATTTCAGGGCCGTTTCTCCTTGAGATCTTTTCCTTTTTTTCCCTGTCACTTTTTGAGAGTATAGAGTGTGTCTTGTGTTGTAAAGACTGTAAGGCTCTCTGAGGGGCTTTATAAATAAAATGCAATTAATTTGACATTTGGGATAGTTATATTCAGCCAAGGCTCATAATGTGAAAAGTTATTTGAATAAAAAATTTGGAAAACGGCACAAAATCCCTCATCCTGGAGGGGAGGCCAGGGAGACGCACACTAAGGAGAAAAAACAGTCGCTGTTCTCCATCACAGGGCCCCTAATGATGCTCCACCTTAACCACTAACTGAGGAGAAAATGGCCACAGAGGTGCCACGGATGGGGGCTAATATGTTGGACTGATGACGCTCCATGAAGCCTCTGAAATTACAGCATATGTTTTGAGCCCAAATTATGTAAATAAAACATAAAGAATGAGTCATGTCATTTCAGTTTTATTTGAACGTACTTGAAAATTGTGC
>NW_019438344.1:0-437 GCF_002814215.2 Seriola lalandi dorsalis
ATACTATGATGTTTTTTTGGTATTTTTATGACTTATTATACCATGTTGTTTGATTCCTTGCCATCCTATGACGGTGTTATGACCTTTTATGCCTTAATATACTATGTTGTTTTTTTAACATTTTTTGCCATACTATACTATGACGTTTTTTGGCATTTTTATGACTTATTATACTGTAATGTTTTTTGGCATTTTTATGACTTATTATACCATGTTGTTTGATTCCTTGCCATCCTATGACGGTGTTATGACCTTTTATGCCTTAATATACTATGTTGTTTTTTTAACATTTTTTGCCATACTATACTATGATGTTTTTTGAAATTTTCTATGACTTACTATACTGTGATGTTTTTTGGCATTGTTATGACTTATTATACCATGTTGTTTGATTCCTTGCCATCCTATGACGTTGTTATGACCTTTTATGCCTTAAA
>NW_019438345.1:0-650 GCF_002814215.2 Seriola lalandi dorsalis
TTTTTTCTTCTCTTCTTTTCTTCTCTTTTCTCTTCTTCTTGATTTAAACCCTGTTAGATATGAACTCTGTGAGGACGAAGGCAGAGACACATCAGAGCTCAGAGATCCTGCTGAGCCTCCTGAAGACCTGATTCAAACTGACCCCACACTGATGGATGGCAGGGGTGGGGCCTGAGGAGGAGGGGCGGGGCCTGAGGACCCACAGGGACTGAGGGGGACCCTGAGGTGAAGTGAGGAAGGGGGGAGGGAGGAGGTCACTGCTGAGGTCAACGTGGAGCTGAGGACCACAATGAGAGGAAGGAAGGAAGGAAGGAAGGAAGGAAAGAAAGAAAGAAAGAAGGGAGAAAGGAAGGACAGAGAAGAGAGGAAGGAAGGAAGGAATGAAGGAAGGAAGGAAGAAAGGAAGGAAGGAAGGAAGGAAGGAAGGAAAGCTGAAATGTGAAAATATAATGAAAGGACAAGGAAATGACAGGAGTAGGAAAGAGAGAAGAAATTAAGCAAAGGATGAAAAGATGGATGAGGAAAAGAAAGAGAGAAGGATGGAGAGAAGAAATAAAAGTAGAGAGGAAGAGTGAAGGAAATGAAAGAAGGATGAAAGGATGGAGGGATGATGTGGACAAGAACCGAAGAAAGAAAGAAAGAAAGAAAAT
>NW_019438346.1:0-500 GCF_002814215.2 Seriola lalandi dorsalis
ACATTTATCTCAGTAAAATTAAGAAAAGGCTGGCCAGAGATTTGGGTAGTTTACTGCGTCTTTCATTTTGTAGGAAATCATCCTGTCGTCACAGGTACTGACATCCTGTTCTCTGAATACTTTAAACCAGCAACAGTGTGTTATCATGATTTTAAATCATCTTCATAGTTTTCAAAGCAGAAGTGAATGCACTTGAACTCACCTTTCAGCAGACAGCCAATGAGGAGGAAAGTCAGAGCTCCAGCCATCTTAGTCTGTTCAAGAGAGAGTCAAGTTTACAGGAGTCTGGAGCTCACAGATGGAAAACATCACATTTGGTACATTTCCCCCTGTAAGCTGCTGAAAGCCAATGTCAAATGTGACATTTGAAGTCCATTTATTAAACATGAAAGAAATATTTTAATCATGATAGTTGTTTCTTTCCAGAGGGTTACTACCCGTTCACAGCAGTGTGATACACACATATTTATCATTGACTGAGGAAAACAGTGTTTAATTAT
>NW_019438347.1:0-472 GCF_002814215.2 Seriola lalandi dorsalis
AAATGTTAAACTGGATCGCTCCTCTGATAAAAACCCAATGAAATGCAGATCAAGAAAAGTAATTAACTCTTATGAAGGATCTGGGGCTCTGTGATATATGGAGATACACACACCCAAAAACAAAAGAGTATTCATTCTTTTCACCGGTACATAATTCCTTTACCAGAATAGACTATTTATTTCATTATATCTACAGCAATGGTTCATAGGGTTAGTAGCTGTGAATATCTACCCTGTGTAATGTCAGACCATGCCCCCATCTCATTGTTAATGCTTCCTAAAGACAAGTTTGAGAAATTTTACAGGTGGAGAGTTAACCCCTTACTACTGCATAATCCAGAGTTTGATAAATTTATTTCCTCCCATATCGAATTATTTCTGGAGACCAATTCTGAGACTGCTCCATCGCCCTCTATACTTTGGGAAGCCTTAAAGGCCTACCTGAGGGGACAAATAATCTCCTTTACAAGTC
>NW_019438348.1:0-505 GCF_002814215.2 Seriola lalandi dorsalis
GCCTTATAGTAACTCATTAATAAATGATGATGTGTTTATAAATGTTTGTAAGTGATAAATAAATGATTTTAAATTGAGATGAAGAAGCATGAAGATGGATGGAGGGATAATCACAGAGATGTGGACAGTGGGACAAAGAATGGGTGAGCCGTTCACCAGGTAAAGGAAGGTCACCACCTGTGTTCTACCTGAGTGTTACAGTCCTGAAGAAGAGAGCAACCAGCAGAAAGCATCTGCATGTTAATATCTTATCAACAGCCTGCTGAGAGCAGGTCAAGGTAAACAACACTGCCGAGGCCTCAGAGGATGAATCTGGTCATGTGATATGATCGTGTAATCTGCCATAATTTGATCAGCCAAATGAAACTTTCTGACCATTAAGATGCTGACGGTGGTTAATTACTAGTAACTTAACAAACATGTGAAGAAGCAGCAGGTACAAATGCTGATGATGGAGAACAGTACAGATACATGTGGGCTCACCATTTGGCAAGCAATAGGCCAT
>NW_019438349.1:0-497 GCF_002814215.2 Seriola lalandi dorsalis
TATATTTACATTTGAGATCTGAATATCGTCATAGTATTGTAAGGTATAATAACGTCATAGTATAGTAAGGCATTAAAGCATCATAGTATAGTAAGGCATAAAAAGTCATGAAAATGACATAGTATTGTGAGGTATAATAACATCATAGTATAGTAAGTCATAAAAGCAAATATAATGGTATAGTAAGGCATAAAATTTTGTAAGGTATAGAAACATCATAGCATTGTAAGGCATAAAAAGTCATGAAAATGACATAGTATTGTGAGGTTTAATAACGTCATAGTATTGTGAGGTATAATAACGTCATAGTATAGTAAGGCATAATAACGTCATAGTATAGTAAGGCATAAAAGCATCATAGTATAGTAAGGCATAAAAAGTCATGAAAATGACATAGTATTGTAAGGCATAAAAAGTCATAGTATTATAAGGCATAATAACGTCATAGTATAGTAAGGCATAATAACGTCATAGTATTGTAAGGCATAAAAAGTCAT
>NW_019438350.1:0-466 GCF_002814215.2 Seriola lalandi dorsalis
CTCGGGGAAGCCGGTATACCCGCCGAAACGCCGTCCATTTGTCGAGACTTTCAACCCTTCCTGTCGATCTTCGGATCCACATATGTATGTGAGCAGCTATTCTCCACTATGATTCATGGGATGAAAGAGCCGCATGCGGCTCCGGAGCCGCGGGTTGCCGACCCCTGGGTTAAGGGTTAGGCATGGTCAAGTTGTCATGGTTAAGGGGCTAGAGAATGCATTATGTCAAATATTGTCCTCAGAAAGATAGATGTACAAGTTTGTATGTGTGTGTGCGCTCTTTGCTCTGTTACTGTACGAACTGAGACGACCAGTTTGAGCTTTAGACCTGTGGGGACGTTTCGGTGAAGAAGAATTAGGTTAAGTAAGTTTAGGGTAAGCACTGAGGTTAGGCATGTTGTGGTGAAAGTTGAGGTAGGAAATCCATAATGAGCTTCGCAAGTATAGAGGGTTCTCACAAGTATAG
>NW_019438351.1:0-506 GCF_002814215.2 Seriola lalandi dorsalis
CCTTACTATACTATGACATTTTTATGCCTTACTATACAATGATTCTTTTGAAATGAAATGTCATGCCTTATGTTACTATTAAATTTTTTTGAAATTTTATGCCTTACTATACTATGACATTTTTATGAAAATTTATACCTTACTATACTATGACATTTTTATGCCTCACTATACAATGATTTTTTTAATGAAATCTTATGCCTTACGTTACTATGACGTTTTTATGAAATTTTATGCCTTACTATACTATGACATTTTTATGCCTTACTATACTATGACATTTTTATACCTTACTATACTATGACATTTTTATGCCTTACTATACTATGATATTTTTATGAAATGTTATGCCTTATTATACTATGACATTTTTATGCCTTACTATACTATGACATTTTTATGCCTTACTATACTAGGACATTTTTATTAAATGTGATACCTTACTATGTTTTTATGAAATTTTATGCCTTACTTTGCTATGATATTTTTATGAAATTTTATGCCTT
>NW_019438352.1:0-402 GCF_002814215.2 Seriola lalandi dorsalis
TGTGTGTGTGTGTGTGTGTGTGTGTGTGTGTGTGTGTGTGTGTGTGTGTGTGTGTGTGTTTGTGAACTTTCCATGTTACTTCACCACCTCATCAAGATGCAGCTTCACCTCAGCATCTGTTTATTTACCGATGTGAAATATAATCCTGTGTTTTGGTTGTTATCCAGCAGCTGGGATCAGATGATGAGATCATCACCACAGGTCAGGTGATACCTGACACACCTGAACACATGAGACGTTTGATCCTCTGTAATCTCATGTTCTCTAATCTAATCCAGTTCAATCTGTCCCCATCCAGTCTAATCTAACCCTGATTCAATACAGAATCCTGCCAGATAGAAGTTAGTCTGTTTATTTATGTTGGCCTAATCTGATCTGATCTAATCTAATCTGATCTGATCT
>NW_019438353.1:0-504 GCF_002814215.2 Seriola lalandi dorsalis
CAAAACAGATAGTCCTCATTCTGAGCAAAAATACTTTCTTAAAGTGACAGTGTGTAACTTGTAGAACAAATAATTACACATTCCTCCTCTAACACGAGAAAAGTAGAATTCATAAGCAATAAAACATGAACTTCTTCTGTTAGTTACACTCAGGCTTCTCTGACACAGCCTGATGTGGTCTGGTATGACCAGTAGTTTATGGTGGCTAGTGTTAGCAAACTTTGGATGAATACAGTGTTGTGTAACTCACATTACTGTGTCACTTTGATGAGTATGACTCTTCACTACTTATGTCTTACTCTGCATTTTAGCAATGCTTCCTTGCTGAGCTGTGGCAGAAGGATAGTAGACTAGTGCAAAATGAGAAATTCACACTAAAAACAGAAAAAAATGACAATAGTCAGTCAGTTCATTAGGTTAATTAAACGTTGAAGCCTCATTTTAGATTCGACTGAGTTCATGTTTGAGCAGAATGCGTACTGTGGATTTATACTCCCATCTCTA
>NW_019438355.1:0-522 GCF_002814215.2 Seriola lalandi dorsalis
CTAAAGATAATATAGTAGTAGTAGTAATAGAGTAGTAATAGTAATTTTGGGGAATTTGTGACGCTCAGAAAATGTCTTCATTATTTCACAGCCATCTGTTTTGTATTGATTGTGTATCACATGATCAGCAATCTGTGGCCACTGCAGCAAACAGCTCCCAGAGAACTGGTAGTTATCAGCTGAACCCCGATCAGATCAGCAAACAGGAGCTGCAGGAGAGAGAGTGTGAGTGTGTGTGTGTGTGTGTGTGTGTGTGTGTGAGCCAGCTGAATGACCTACAGAGAGGACATCACTGCCTGACACACACACACACAGACACACACAGCAGTGCATCATGGGTAAAAGAAACATCTGGATGGCAGAAACACACAGTCCTGTCTCATCCTCTGTTCTGTGGGTTCTTCTTCTTCTTCTTCTCTCAACATGTGGTCAGTTCATCTGAAAGACGAGCGGCTCCCGTCTCCACGACTACAGAGACGAGCGGCAGGTTAACGTCCTCCATCGTTAACAGCGTTAAAGAAT
>NW_019438356.1:0-625 GCF_002814215.2 Seriola lalandi dorsalis
GACGGGGGGGGGGGGGTCCAGACCCAGACAGACAGTCTCAGAAGCGGCTCTCCTCCATTGACCGTGGCCGCTGGCAGACTGTGTCCCAGACACAAGGCAGCTGGTTGCAGCTACAGTCCGGGGACAGAGACCCTCAGGGTGGGGGTCCAGGTTTAGTCTGGGTGGTGAAAATTAAATCATTCATTTATTTTAATTTAAAATAATTTATTTCCAGCAGTGGAGTTTTTTTGTTTTAAAACAATATCCTTATTTTCCTTTTCAACACACAGACACTGGAAAATGTGCAGATGGATTAATGACACGTCACATGAGCTGATTTCAGTTTATAATAATAATAATAATAAACTTTATTTGTATAACAGCTTTCATACACGAAATGCTTTATAACAAAGAAATGACATTGACTCATATGACTCACATGAAGAGGAAAGACATGAAATGAACATGAAAATATGTTAAAAGCATTGATCTAAAAGGAAAAACATGGAAAACATAATGTAAAATGAGATAAAATAATGAATAAAATAATAAATCATTAAATAGGCAGACATGTAAAAGAAGTGCTGAGCAGTGTATAAACGTGTGCTAAATGTCAGAGCTAGTTGAAACATAAAACACGTTTAAA
>NW_019438357.1:0-627 GCF_002814215.2 Seriola lalandi dorsalis
AAAACACATTTCATCGTATCATTTATCTGTCCTATCATTTCCCATTAAAGGGAAAGATGGACTTGAAATCAGCTAAATTATGATCAACCACAAAGAAAACATCTACTTTTTTAAGTGTGCCCTGCCTGAACAGACACAAAAGCCGAAAGGCACAAGAGAATTTATAAATAATGTTCTAACTTGTGACTACAGTAAGCCATAATGTCGTATTGTCTGTTGATGTCCATATGTGCTATGTGTGCCTTTGTATAGCCCTGCTTCTAAATCAATTTCCCTGTAAGGGACAATAAAGATACTTTTAACTTTGACCTCTGCTCCAAGGTATTGTCTATCACAACATTGATATGCTGATTAAAAAAATAAATAAATAAATAAAACAAAACAATATGCAAATATGCTAATATGCAAAATTCAAATATAAATCCATTGCTGCCATGAAACAGTCTTGCTCAGTGCTTTGCAACACTATTCATAATGGCCTAATTTAAACAGAAATGTTAAAGGTAGTTAAGATAATATAAACTATATGGAATAACTGACAGTTGACACATTTATAGTCTCTCAGTGTATGTTGTTGCACACTTGCAGCACATTCTTTACTTTTTGTTATCATAAGAATTCCATATT
>NW_019438358.1:0-648 GCF_002814215.2 Seriola lalandi dorsalis
TAACATCCGTCATTAGTACGACTCTATTAACAAGATTTAAGTCTTGTCATGTGACATCATGTCATCAGTTTTTTCTTTCCAGCACCAGAAGCTGCAGAACCTCATGGAGAACTCTGCTGTTTTCAAGTTTCCTTTAGTATCTGTCTTCTCATTGGTTGTTAAACAGACCTTTATGTTGGTGTTAGTCAGAGAAACTATCAGATCTGACCTCAGGAATGAGATTGTGTCTGTTTTATTTAGAGGCGGGAGGAAAGGTTGTTAATCAGGTTTTTCTAGTTTCCTCACTGAGGTGGAGGGAAATGATAGAGAAACCAAAGTTACATAAAATCAAAGAGGGAAGGACAGAAGCCGAAGAATATTGACGGTGATTTGCATGATCTGCTCCTGATCCCTCCTCCATCACAGGTGGAGCTGTGGCTGATTCCAGGAAACAGCTCACCTGTCTCACCCTTTTCTCTGCAGGCGTCAGATGGAGACTCTTCTTCTTCAACTCTGTTTGAACCAAGTGTAAGTTTGCTTTGTTTGATACGTTCACTTTGTCTTTAGTGACTTCACTGCGTGTTTCCTGCTGTATCATGTTTGTGTTTGTTCAGTTCTTATTTCATCAGGGTTAGAGGTTAAAGAACTCTTGTGTTGAAGGATTAACAT
>NW_019438359.1:0-515 GCF_002814215.2 Seriola lalandi dorsalis
AGTGTTCCACGCTTTCAAAGCATGTTTTGAAAGATCAGTGACTTAAATGTACAATCACAATGTTAACCCACTTCTCATTATCTCCGACTGGTTTTTATGAAATGTGGTCCAAAGTTCACTTCTCTTGCTTGAAGGGAAGCTGAGATGTGTTTATCAGTTCTGAGATAAATATCCACCATGTGACAATTTAATAACGTTGGCACCATTTTATCATAAAGATTGAATATCATCGGTCATTTTATTAGTGTTAAGAATAGTTTTCTGTCGGTTTAATGTACTCTCTCTATTAGCCTATCATAATCTTGTTTACATTTGTCTCTTCCTAATGATACCAATGTAGTGTCAGGCTGTCAACCTGTTGAATGTAAATGGGCAATGGTGGAAGAAGACTATGCAACACTTGCACATAAATAAATTGAAACAAAGAGGGGAAAAGTCAAATGGAGGTGACGACTGTCAAGAATTTACAATATAGTGATCAATAATAATGAGCAGTAGATATAAGATATAATAAA
>NW_019438360.1:0-544 GCF_002814215.2 Seriola lalandi dorsalis
TAAGGCATAAAAAAAGTCAAAAAATGTCATAGTATAGTATGGCATAAAAATGCAATAAAATGTCATAGGATAATAAGACATCAAATTTCATAGTATAGTAAGGCGAAAAATGTCAAAAAAATGTCATAGTATAGTATGGCATAAAAATGTCATAAAACGTCATACTAATATAAGGCATAAAATGTCCCACTATAGTAAGGCATAAAAAATGTGTCAAAAATTTGTAGTATGATAAGGCATCAAATTTCATCATATAGTATGTCATAAAAATGTCAAAAAATGTCATAGTATAATAAGGCATAAAAAAAGTCAAAAAATGTCATAGTATAGTATGGCATAAAAATGCAATAAAATGTCATAGGATAATAAGACATCAAATTTCATAGTATAGTAAGGCGAAAAATGTCAAAAAAATGTCATAGTATAGTATGGCATAAAAATGTCATAAAACGTCATACTAATATAAGGCATAAAATGTCCCACTATAGTAAGGCATAAAAAATGTGTCAAAAATTTGTAGTATGATAAGGCATCAAATTTCATC
>NW_019438361.1:0-530 GCF_002814215.2 Seriola lalandi dorsalis
GATACGAGATTGCCCTGAGAGAACCCATAGAGACACAAGAAGAACATGCAAAACTACTAAGTGAGTGGCCCTAGATGGGGCTTGAACTCACAACCTTCTCATTGAAGAACAAGAGCTCTAACCAGTATACTAGTAACACTCTTTACAACCAAAAAACATCATAGTAAAGTATGGATTGAAACGTCATAGTGTAGTATGGTATAAAAAGTCAAAAAACGTCAAAGTATAGTAAGGCATGAAAAAGTCATAAAACATCATAGTATAGTAAGGCATAAATACGGCATAAAACGTCATAGAATAGTAAGCTATAAAAATGTCAAAAAAGGTCTTAGTATAGCAAGATTTAAAATGTGATAATATATTAATGCATAAAAAGGTGAAAAAACGCCATATTATAATAAGGCATAAAAACGGCATGAAACGTCATGGTATACTAAGGCATAAAAATGTTAAAAACGTCATAGTATAGTAAGGCATAAAAACGGCATAAAACGTCATAGTATAGCAAGTCATAAAAATGTCAAAAAAGG
>NW_019438362.1:0-484 GCF_002814215.2 Seriola lalandi dorsalis
TCTACTGTCAATTCTACAATAAAGGCATAAAAATGCAGAAAAGTCTTTAAAAAATATTTATTTTATCAGTTTAAAGCCTCATGTAGCACTAGATAAGACTCTTGTCTTTTAGTCAGTGCGGTCGCTGTCAAGAACACCTGTTGTAAAAAATAATCCAGATGCATTCAAGGGCAAAATAAAACTGAAGCCTGAAAAATATGTTGGCTCTCTATCTTCGAAGCTGTCAGGCAGTCCAACAATGTCAAAAATTCTTTCAAACTTTGTGTTCAAAGTATAACCTGACAGATGTGTGTTTTTTGTTTTGTTTTATTTAAATCAATACTAATAATGTGTAGCCAGGATATAGAGTTAATGGGACATTTTGCAGTTGAGAATAAACTCAATAAATCTTCTCAAACATATCTTACATATTTTCATAATGCCATTTGTTAGTATTTTATTTCAGACAAACGGTGCTTCATCAGCAGAACACATTTTTTTCCCC
>NW_019438363.1:0-572 GCF_002814215.2 Seriola lalandi dorsalis
TATGACTATGTTTTCATTTTTTTGCCATACTTTACTATGACTTTTTTTGCCTTACTTTACTATGAGGTTTTTTAATTTTTTTGCCATACTATACTATGACGTTTTTTTCATTTTTTTGCCATACTATACTATGACGTTTTTTTTCATTTTTATGCCATACTATGCTATGATGTTTTTTTTCATTTTTATGCCATACTATACCATGACGTTTTTTTCATTATTATGCCATACTATACCATGACCTTTTTTTCATTTTTATGCCATACTATACTATGACGTTTTTTTCATTTTTATGCCATACTATACTATGACGTTTTTATTCATTTTTTTGCCTTACTATACTATGACTTTTTTTTGCCTTACTATACTATGAAGTTTTTTTCATTTTTATGCCATACTATACGATGATGTTTTTTTTCATTTTTATGCCATACTATACTATGAAGTTTTTTGCCTTACTATACTATGACTTTTTTTTCGTTTTTATGCCTTACTATACTATGATGGTTTTTTTGATTTTTATGCAATACTATACTTTGACGTTTATTTTCATTTTTATGCCATACTATACT
>NW_019438364.1:0-489 GCF_002814215.2 Seriola lalandi dorsalis
CAGGTGATTGAGGTGTGATACCTTCAGAAAAACGTACACACACACACACACACACACACACACACACACACACACGTTTTACCTTTGTCGGGCAGGATGAGTTTACAGGGCAGAGCCAGAGGGGTGATGGAGTGCTGACACACCAGAGCAGTGAGACTTCCTGTTAAATAAAATCATAATAAATATTTTACAAACAAACCCGCCAAACGCCGAAGCAGCTGCACCTCATCGTTCTGACCACTAGAGGGAGGCAGAGGAGACACATTAAAATCCCTGGTCTACTGTGTCTTTATCACCTGACTGCGTCCACCCTGGTGGACAGTTAACAGCTACAATTGAGGAAGTGAAGCGCTTTAAAATGTCGGCTCAGTGTAAATGTGTTTTACTGCACTAAGAGAGAAACACTGGAGCTTCTATTGTCATCAGCATCACTGGTTAATGCAGTTTCTGCTTTTCTTCTGCTTTTATAAAACATGAGATTGACAGTTT
>NW_019438365.1:0-1002 GCF_002814215.2 Seriola lalandi dorsalis
CCTTAGTAGTCTATGACGTTGTTTTGACGTTTTATGCCATACTATACTATGACGTTTTTTGTCATTTTTATGCCATACTATACTAGGACGTTTTTTGCCTTACAATACAATTTCATTTGATGCCTTACCATACTATGATGTTTTTATGACTTTATATACCTTAATATACAATGATGTTTTTTTGACATTTTATGCCATACTATACTATGACGTTTTTTGTCATTGTTATGCCATACTATACTAGGACGTTTTTTGCCATTTTTATACCTTACTATACTAGGACGTTTTTTCTACATTTTTATGCCTTGCAATACAATTTAATTTGATGTCTTACCATACTATGATGTTTTTATGACTTTATATACCTTAATATACAATGATGTTTTTTTGACATTTTATGCCATACTTTACTATGACGTTTTTTGTCATTTTTATGCCTTACTGTACTATGTTGTTTTATTCCTTACCATAGTATGACGTTTTTATGTCCTTTTATGTCTTAATATACTATTTGGTTTTTTTGACGTTTTATGCCATACTATACTATGACATTTTTTGTCATTTTTATGCCTTACTGTACTATGTTGTTTTTTCTACATTTTTATGCCCTACTATACTATGATGTTTTGCATCTGTATGGGTTACTTTTCTATGTTGTTTTATTCCTCACTATACAATGATGTTTTTTTGACATTTTATGCCATACTATACTATGACATTTTTGGTCATTTTTATGTCTTACAATACAATTTCATTTGATGCTTTACCATACTATGACGTTTTTATGTCATTTTATTTCTTAATATACTATGATGATTTTTTGACGTTTTATGCCATACTATACTATGATGTTTTCTAAAATATTTATATGCCATACATTACTATGATGTTTTTTCTACATTTTTATGACTTACAATACAATTTCATTTGATGCCTTACCATATTATGATGTTTTTATGACTTTATATACCTTAATATACAATGATGTTTTTTTGACATTTT
>NW_019438366.1:0-477 GCF_002814215.2 Seriola lalandi dorsalis
CTTTCTTAATATACTATGACGTTTTTTGACATTTTTATTCCTTACTATACTATGACATTTTATGTCTTAGTATACTATGACGTTTTTTTGACATTTTTATGACTTGCTATAGTATAACATTTTTTGACATTTTTATCCCATACTATACTATGACGTTTTTTGACATTTTTATCCCTTGCTATATTATGACATTTCTTGACGTTTTTATGCCTTACTATGATATGACATTTTATGTCTTAGTATACTATGACGTTTTTTTGACAATTTTATGACTTGCTATACTATGATATTTTTTAATATTTTTATCCCATACTATACTATGACGTTTTTATCCCTTATTATACTACGACATTTTTTGACGTTTTTATGCCCTACTATATTATGACGTTTTTTGACATTTTTATTCCTTACTATACTATGACGTTTTTATGCCTTACTATATTATGACGTTTTTTGACATTTTTACGACTTACTGTA
>NW_019438367.1:0-567 GCF_002814215.2 Seriola lalandi dorsalis
ATAATAGTAATAATATATTATATTGAGACTCCTCAATGTTCTTTGTATATGTCTGAATGGTACAGAAATCCCAAACGCCAGTGAAAAGTCAGTTGCTAAAAACAGTGTGCCAGCTGAAAATAACACCCGGTCATTCAAATGCAATGCTTGCCTGGAATCCTTTCCCAGTAGAACTGCCTTGAGCGTTCATTGCATCCCGCATTAAGAGTGTGCTGGTCTCATGTAGGGTGATTTGGTGCCCTCTGGTGGACATGCTGAAATAGCAGATATGTTATCATGTCACTACGGACCAGAATCCAGCGGACCATGCCACCAGGCCAATTTCGGCAAGACTTTTAGGGCAGACTAACTGGTTCACTGGCCCGGAGTTCCTCAAACGAGACAGAATAATGAAATCTGTGTCTGAAAAAGAAAAAACCTTTGAGCTGGTAGATGCTGATACTGATGCAGAAATACGGCCTCAAGTTGTTGCTTTTGTAACAGGAACCAAAGAAGAAAAGCTCAGTTCTCATCGATTTGAACGTTTTTCAAGTTGGAGATTGATGATCCGGGGCATTGCAAGACTCA
>NW_019438368.1:0-516 GCF_002814215.2 Seriola lalandi dorsalis
TTGTCAAAAAACGTCATAGTGTAGTATGGCATAAAACGTCAGAAAAGTCCAATCATTGTATAGCGTAAAATTGTCAAAAAACGTCATGGTATAGTATGGCATAAAACGTCAAAAAACGTCATAGTATAGTATGGCATAAAATTGTCAAAAAATGTCATAGTATAGTATGGCATAAAAACGTCAAAATACGTCATAGTATACTATGGTATAAAATTGTCAAAAATGTCATAGTATAGTGTGGCATAAAATTTTCAAAGAAAAGGTCATAGTATAGTATGGCATAAAACATCAAAAAACGTCATAGTATAGTATGGCATGAAATTGTCAAAAAACGTCATAGTATAGTGTGGCATAAATTTTTCAAAAAAACGTCATAGTATAGTATGGCATAAAAATGTCAAAAAACGTCATAGTATAGTATGGCATAAAAAGTCATAATGAACGTAATATGTATGGACTGTATTGTCCTCAGTAAACCCATGGCATTACAGGGATAATATGCAGTTTCCCTTCAGA
>NW_019438369.1:0-503 GCF_002814215.2 Seriola lalandi dorsalis
CTCTGATGGTAGACTCCAGATAAAACCACAGTTCAGTTCAAAGCATCAACTCAACTGCTGCAGCCTCAGGGTCGAAATGTTCCTTCACAAATAAAGACGTGTGGATGAAGTCCACACACCGAACTACTGAAAACCCAGTAAGTAAAACCCAAACCAAGGCGCCAAGCTAATCCTCTGTTATACCCTTTCATTTACTTCATCCAACTAAGATGGTAATTAAAGAGAGAGAGAGAGAGAGAGAGAGAGAGACATGGAGAGGCAGAGAAAGAGACAATTGAATTTGAAATAAAAAAAATAAAAGACACAGAGGGACAGAGAGAAAGAAAGAGACAGAGAGCGATAGACATAAAGAAAGAGAGAGACAGAAAGAGAGAGAGAGATTCAAAACTAACAAACCAGACCTGCAAAGGACCAGAGCCCTCCTCCTCCCCCTCCTCCTCCTGATGCAGCAGAACCACTATTCCACACAGTCTCCCCTGTCAAATCTGCATGCCTACATTGCC
>NW_019438370.1:0-645 GCF_002814215.2 Seriola lalandi dorsalis
ATTTTATAATGAACTGTTTGCATTGAATATCACTTTCAATTTGCATCAAATGAC
This sequence comes from Seriola lalandi dorsalis, assembly GCF_002814215.2. NCBI lineage: Eukaryota > Metazoa > Chordata > Actinopteri > Carangiformes > Carangidae > Seriola > Seriola lalandi. Next base: position 55 of record NW_019438370.1, read on the forward strand.
AATGTTCTAAATATATCCGGTTTTAAGAGTCATTTTACACTGAAATACATTTCTCCTTTCTGTTTCTGTTTATAAATTGATTTAAGGAGCAGGATCAGGTTCATTATGATGAAAGAAGCTGGATTAATTGGCTTCTTAATGGAAGGTTGTGAATTACAGTTTTTAAGTATTTTTTAAATTTTACTCTACACAAAGAGAAAAAAAAAAAAACCCCACCCATACCTGCTGGTGAATAGTTCTTTACTCATCACCACTGCTTTGGTATTTTGGTGACTCTGTAGGAGGAGAGAGCCTGAACTGGGCTTATCAAAGGTAAAAACAGGAGGAAATTGACCTTGAAAAAAAAAATAAATAAAAAATTTCAGCAATGGAACAATCTTTTTCTCAAATTCAGTAATAAGACATTCCATATAACAGTACAAATGAAGAGAATGTAAAATCTAATTGTGTACTCTACAACCATCCAGTGTTGTGGTGGTGACATCGAGTGGGTGAAATCTTATACTGAACTATGTCACAAGCTACACCAGAGGAGCCTAAAGCTGGATTCACCTTTCAAGCCATCAATACAATAAAGAGAGCAATAACCTG
>NW_019438371.1:0-514 GCF_002814215.2 Seriola lalandi dorsalis
CCCAAAGTATATTAAATGATTATTTGTTATCATTACCATATTCAAAAGTACACCCATCTTTACATTGAGACAAGAAAAGTTTCAACTCATCTTCGTCTTTCTGAGCAACAACAAAGGCAACTAGTGTTTTTGAATAAACAGCTAATTGTCATATGATAATACTGCACATTATAATATCCCAAAAACGTTAACATGAGCGTAATGATACTGGCTGACCTGTTTGCCAGATTAATCTTTTGACATCAACTACATACATATCCATAGGGGGCGGACTTTGTGTTTTCGAGGTTAATTTCTAAAGTGAGCCCTGATGTTTATTTACACAATGCACTCTGACTTTCTCTGCTACACCAATTTGACAAAGAAACATGGCACTTATCACGTACACAAATGCACACATACACTCACAAAGCCTTGCTGTTACTAAGTGGATGCCAGTTCCATAATTATGTTTCCTCTCTGTCTGTTTGATTACCAAAATAACAATTTCAAGATGGAAGCAGTATGCAAATAC
>NW_019438372.1:0-512 GCF_002814215.2 Seriola lalandi dorsalis
TCCACTACATTTCTACGAAGGACTCTTACTTTGAAGCAGAGCTTTTAGTCAGTGAATGAATGTATAATGTACAGTATAATAAGAACCAATCACAGCCAACTCCTCCACTCATGTGTGAACCTGTCAGTGTCCTAACGATGGCGACATTAGATAAAGATGAGGCAGGAGATTCTTCACCAGAGACCATGGTCTGATCTGAGGTCTGTGTTTGAGGGTTTACAAATAAAGAAAGATTTATTTAGTTAGAAAGGTTTGCCGAGTTTACCACGACCAGACTAAATCACTGACAGAATAAATAAATAAATAAAAAGAAAACAACAACCCTCCTTTTGTTGATTCATTTGTTTTTATGTCCATGTCTTCAGTCCCTGTATCATAATATAGTCTTTTTATTCTACAGGTTCTACAGTCAGTCAGTCAGTCAGTCAGTCAGTCAGTCATCAGGTTCTGTAAATATGGATCAATACAACAATGAGTTGACATTAAAAACTTTTGAATACTTCAGTATTTTT
>NW_019438374.1:0-727 GCF_002814215.2 Seriola lalandi dorsalis
AGCGGGAACATTTCCATCAAAAATAAAATTAATCCACTGGGTCTTCAGATCCTCGGGCGTAGGGATTAAAAAATCTGTGTTGGTTTGTGCAGCCAACAACAAAGCAACTACTGTGTTTCGCTGTACCTTCGACATTGTTCTACCGAAAGCCGGTGTTCGCGAGGGAAGTAACGATACCGTCTGCAACACGGACTCAGAGGGCGGAACACACACCTAGCTCGGGGAGCGTCACCCATCCGGGGGGAGGGGCATCGCCCTTCTTGACGTCACCAGGGGCGAATCTCCATTTCGCTCGTTTGAGCACACATTTTTTGAAAGGTGGAGAAAGCAAAAGACGGAGAGGATGGACTTTTCTCATGTTTGGGGGGTCCGTAGACACGCCAGGGACACATACTACTGATAGAAAACCATGGAAAAGTGCATTTTGCATAATAGGTCCCCTTTAACTGCTTACGTGCTGAAACAGGCCTCAATTCTGAATTTTAGCACATAAATGAAAAAGAACAATAAATTCTACAAACACATATTGAGTTCATTTTGGTGCAAAAAGTGTTATTTTCCCACTGCATTCTAAATCTATAATGCCTCAATTCCTGCAGGGGCATTCAAATGGTAATATAACATGATTACAGCAATTTCACTTTCACAAAAACAAGTCAAAAAACACATTCAAAAAAATAAATAAAACGTGTATATATAAAATCATAATAGAGTTTGCTTTTTTTCC
>NW_019438375.1:0-477 GCF_002814215.2 Seriola lalandi dorsalis
CTGAACCTGAACCTGAACCTGAACCTGAACCTGAACCTGAACCTGAACCTGAATGTGAACTTGGACCTGGACCTGGACCTGAACCTGAACCTGAACCTGGACCTGGACCTAGACCTGAAGCTGGGACTGAGGAGGTGGAGAGTGAAGACTTCTGTGCTGTTTGTCTGAATGGAGGAGATCTGCTCTGCTGTGACCGCTGCCCTAAAGTTTACCACTTGGCCTGTCATGTACCTCCTCTCACCAGCTCTCCACTGTAAGTTCTGCATGAACACCCAAACCTACAGACTGTACCTACCTTTGTCAACTGAACATACACTTTTATGATGACAATCAATGCACTCACTGTGACTTAGGGCAGTCGTTTACAACTTTTTTGGCTTTGGACCCTTTAAAACAAAGCTTATAACCTGTGGAGCCTTACTGATTTGGATTTAAGAAGGCAACACTGATATTATTATTATTATTATTATTATTATT
>NW_019438376.1:0-525 GCF_002814215.2 Seriola lalandi dorsalis
GTGGGGATGGTGTGTTCAGGGTGATGTGCATTGTTAGTTTTTCGTCACACATAGCATTTTGCATTTAGGCCAAAAACTTCAATTTTGGTCTCATCTGACCAGAGCACCTTCCTCCACATGTTTGCTGTGTCCCCCACATGGCTTGTGGCAAACTGCAAACGGGACTTCTTATGGCTTTGTTTCAACAATGGCTTTCTTCTTGCCACTCTTCCATAAAGGCCCGATTTGTGGATGTGCACGACTAATAGTTGTCCTGTGGACAGATTCTCCCACTTGAGCTGTGGATCTCTGCAGCTCCTCCAGAGTTACCGTGGGCCTCTTGGCTGCTTCTCTGATCAATGCTCTCCTTGCCTGGCCTGTCAGTTTAGGTGGACGGCCACGTCTTGGTAGATTTGCAGTTGTGCCATACTCTTTCCATTTTCAGATGATGGATTGAACAGTGCTCTGTGAGATGTTCAAAGCTTGGGATATTTTTTTTATAACCTAACCCTGCTTCAAACTTCTTCACATCTTTATCCCTGACCC
>NW_019438377.1:0-1935 GCF_002814215.2 Seriola lalandi dorsalis
GTCAAGTTATATCGGCAGCATTTTATGTATATTTGATCCATTGTTTTTTATTCATGTTAAATATATATATATAAAACATATAAATACATATTTGTTGTCATGCTTTTTATTTATAGTTATTCATTTTTATGATTATTTTATGTAATTCCCTGGGAAATTTACTGTTTCAGTTAACTGAAATAATTTTGGACAATAAAGTTTATTGTTAAACTGTAAAATATCCTGCTTTCATTACATATCTTTTTCACGAGTGTTTATATATATATATCAGCCAATATATCGATATCTGAATTCTTTTACTCCCTAATATCGTTATCGGCCCCAAAAATCCAATATCGGTTGGGCTCTAAAAAAACCCAGTTCTTCAGTAATGATGAAGAACCAATGATAGTATTAGCTGGATCAAAAAGGGTATGGATAAGGTAAAGATAAAATGCTAACTATACCTATCCCTACAGCTGGTTAGTGGCTGACCTCGAGAGGATGAGTACATCACTCATAAAGCCATAAAGTCATCGACCTGCTACCTTAGAATTTACACTGAATAAGTGTTTGAGCAAATGTTTAGGCCTGAATTTGGGCTTATTGTTTTTTGATTGACCATGCCAGTGCGTCATCTATATTTTCTGGAGGAAAATGAATCATTTAGATCAGTCTATCTTCTATAGATTAATCAATATGTTGGGCCTTGGTTGTTTATCAATGTATTGGCTATCATAAATTAAGAAAATATTAATACTAAATAATAACATTAAAATGAATTAAAGTCCCTCAGGGCCACCATCCTGAAAAAAGAGAGGATAGCAAATGTTGGATCAGTCTCAAATTGTTACTATTAATCTGGAACCCTGATAAAGAGTGAACTTAATTATAACCAAAACTACCAAATGAACAGTAAGTCAAAGTTGAAGAATCAAAGTTCCATTGAGTAGAGGTTGTCAATATTCACAATTGTGCAACATTAAACACACCAGTAGTTCTACTTAAAGACACTTCTTTACAATGTAACAAAGTTTCTCAGGCCATTTGCATGCCCCTATGCCATGGAGTGCTGTGCTCTGCACACAATATTATGAACCGTATCCTCATCATTCATGGCCTCAGTTCTGTGGCCTGCATTGTTATTCTCTCCACCTTCTTTGTATCAGCTTCTCTTAGCTTCTACAAAAAACTTCACATATGTACATCAGAGTTGCTTATGTTTTACATATGGGAGCATAATCTTAGGTCAGCTGTATATCAATTCCGGTTTTTGATTATGAGGATCATCATCGTTTTCTCCTATGGTAAAATAATGAATGTGGCCAAAGCTGCATCAGGAGAAGATAAAAAGTCATCAAAGAAAGGGATCAGAACAGTGGCTCTTCATGGCTTTCAGCTGCTGCTCTGTCTCATCCAGCTGTGGTGCCCATTCATAGAAGTTGCTTTGCTTCAAATTAACTTCAGTTTATGTGAAATTGTCAAGTACTTAAATTTCTTACTGTTTTATCTTGCACCGAGATGTCTGAGTCCTCTCATTTATGGCCTGAGAGATGAAGTTTTCTTTCAAGCACTGAAATACATTGCCTCTTTTGGTTTGTGTAAAAGAAATCATATTTGACAAACTAGATTAACAGTTAATCACATTCCATGTGCATTCTCTATTTTTCCATGACAACTGTGGATGTTGAACTGGTCTTTATCTTAATAGGCTGTGCTCACGGATAATGATCCAGCAGGCCTGTGAGTTTATTCCACGAAACCACAGTGTCAGTGATGATGGATCAGTATCAGGTCTTACATGACATCATAATGAGTAATAATAATCAGTGCGATCATTGGCAGCCGTCAGTCATGAAGTGTCTTTTTTTACATAGTTTAGAACATTTATGGCTTAATATGGAAAATGCAGCATGTAATTCTCTAGTACACATCACTGTGTTCATGTTGTTTAGT
>NW_019438378.1:0-504 GCF_002814215.2 Seriola lalandi dorsalis
GTAGAAAACCCAGGGTTTACCTCACTAACTAGAGTCCTGCTCTGTGGCACAGGCCTTGAACCAGAAAACAAAACATGAGATAAAACCTGGATGAAGTCACGGCTGGAAACAGCATGGCAGGAGCCAGAGGAAATAAAGTTTTAGTGTTAGATGGTGGTGACAGCTCCTCAACCATCCCTGTCCCTCAGCTCACCCCTTCTTTTTCTTTTTCTATTCCACTAATATTACAGGTTTGTGTTTTGCACTGATATTTCCTCATGTCATTGTTGTTGTTTTTCCACCCCTAACTCCCAGCTAATCCAAAAATGGTCAAAGATGTGGAGCCGAGACTTCGGTTCATACTGGTTTGTGGTAAGCATGCGCTCACCCACCTGTGACTTAAAGAGGCCACGGCCTCAATTCTCCATAACTTTAGTAAAATGTAAACAAACGAGTTATATAAACAGTTGTCATGAAAGAGGAAATTAGCTCTAGAGAAAAAAACAGTTTTTGTACCAGGCATTT
>NW_019438379.1:0-592 GCF_002814215.2 Seriola lalandi dorsalis
TTTTGAAGTTTTTTTAAAACTATATACTATGATGTTTTTTGATGTTTTTATGCCTTACTATACTATGATGTTTCTTGATATTTTTATGCCTTACTATACTATGACGTTATTTCACATTTTTATTCCTTGCTATACTATGACATTTTATGCCTTAATATACTTTGATGTTTTTTGACGTTTTTATGCCTTACTATACTATGATGTTTTTTGATGTTTTTATGCCTTACTATACTATGACGTTATTTCACATTTTTGTTCCTTACTATACTATGACATTTTATGCCTTACTATACTTTGATGTTTTTTGATGTTTTTATGCCTTACTAAACTATGGCAGTTTATGCCGTACTATACTATGATGTTTTATGCCTTACCACGCTATGACGTATTTCAACGTTTTTATGCCTTACTATACTATGACGTTTTATGCCTTACTAAACTATGACATTTTTTGAAGTTTTTTTAAAACTATATACTATGATGTTTTTTGATGTTTTTATGCCTTACTATACTATGATGTTTTTTGATGTTTTTACGCCTTACTATACTATGACGTTATTTCACATTTTTATTCCTTACTATACTATGACAT
>NW_019438380.1:0-738 GCF_002814215.2 Seriola lalandi dorsalis
AGAAGCGGTGACTATGTATATTTCTATAAGCAAAAAATTCCAGTCTAATACAACCTGAGCCTTATTGTCAAGTAGGAACTGTAACCTAATTGATCAGAAAATCAGACTTTAAAAGCACAGTTTGAGATTTTAATAATCTTCCTTCTTCCTTTTTTTCTGTTAGTTAGATCAATATAACTCTCATATGTGTATATGAAGCTACAGCTACTAGCTGGGACGTTTAGCTTAGCACAAAGACTATAAACAGGGGAAGCAGCTAATCTGGCTCTGTCCAAAGGTAAATAATAATTTAAACTAGAAAATTCCAGGGAAATTTTGAGTGCCACGGGGGCTACTGCCGGGATGAGTACATGATTTATTTCCAGTGCTCAAAAGTCACCCTGATCATATTCTGGTTTTGAGAAATGTCTTGATATAAAAGACTCTGATATAAAACAATGTCACATCCCTCCACCATGTATTATGTAGGAAATATCTCATATTCTGTCTTGTTTTTTTTAATAAAACAAGAGGCAACATGTCTTCAAACTGGCATTTAAAGGGTTAAAATCCTGAAAACTAATAAACATTTGATAGGTTTGAGCAGAACTGAAGTGGTTTAAGAGATTTATGCAAAAAAAGCAGAAAAAAATATAGATATATGATGATTTTATAGCATTTTCTTTGTGTGTCCTTTTTTGGACGCGAGGAACCCCAGAGGGTACAAAATGTGTTACCAGTGTATAATAGACCTGTAAC
>NW_019438381.1:0-570 GCF_002814215.2 Seriola lalandi dorsalis
AAGCTACAAGCTTGGCACACCTGTATTTGGGGTATTTCTCCCATTCTTCTCTGCAGATCCTCTCAAGCTCTGTCAGGTTAGATGGGGAGCGTCGCTTCACAGCTATTTTCAGGTCTTTCCAGAGATGTTCAATCAGGTTTAAGTCAGGGCTCTGGCCGGGCCACTCAAGGACATTCACAAATTTGTCCTGAAGCCACTCTTTCGTTGTCTTGGCTGTGTGCTTAGGGTCATTGTCCTGTTGGAAAGTAAACCTTCGCCCCAGTCTGAGGTCCTGAGCGCTCTGGAGCAGATTTTCATCAAGGATCTCTCTGTACTTTGCCCCGTTCATCTTTCCCTCGATCCTGACTAGTCTCCCAGTTCCTGCCACTGAAAAATATCCCCACAGCATGATGCCGCCACCACCATGCTTCACCGTAGGGATGGTATTAGCCAGGTGATGAGAGGTGCCTGGTTTCCTCCAGACATGACGCTTGGCATTCAGGCCAAAGAGTTCAATCTTGGTTTCATCAGACCAGAGAATCTTGTTTCTCATGGTCTGAGAGTCCTTTAGGTGCCTTCTGGCAAACTCCA
>NW_019438382.1:0-528 GCF_002814215.2 Seriola lalandi dorsalis
GTGAGTCGGCAATACCTGTGTGAGAGAGAGGAGAGAGGATCGCGGACCTCTGTTTTTTTTCTACTTCCCTTAGTTCATTCTTCTTTCTTTTTTCATTACATCTTACTTTTCCGTGCATCCTTTGTTTGTTTATTTGTTTAGACATTCCCCCCGGCAGTTTTACTGTTCGGGGGAGGCTTATTTGAGTTTTTTTTTCATGTTTTCTCGGACGGATTTAATGGTGACGGAAGCGGGAAATGGCTCATTAATTACGGAAATGGATCACGGACATAAATTAAGTCAAGTTGTAGCGGAGAAAGAAATGAATGAATGGGAAGTAGTCGAAACAAAAGAACAGAGAGTCAGAAGGAAGAGTTTAAAAAAAAAAAGAAGCGAAGAGAGCACGGGAACAGCTGATTCAACGATGACGGCGCCGGCGAGAGGAGAGAGAGAGGAGAGAGAGCGGCGAGCAGCACTGACAGCTGCAACGGGCAGAGGACGGAGGAGCGAGACCGGAGGAGCCGTGAGGGAGAGCGGAGATGGAGATCG
>NW_019438383.1:0-510 GCF_002814215.2 Seriola lalandi dorsalis
TATGATGTTTTTTTCACATTTTTATGCCTTACTATACTATGACATTTTTTTCACATTTTTATGCCTTACTATATTATGACGTTTTTTTCACATTTTTAAGCCTTACTATACTATGACGTTTTTTGTCATACTATACTATGACATTTTTATGCCTTACTATACTATGACGTTTTTTTCACATTTTTATGCCTTACTATACTGTGATGTTTTTTGACATTTTTATGCCTTACTATATTATGACATTTTTTTCATACTATACTATGACATTTTTATGGCTTACTATACTATGACATTTTTCCACATTTTTATGCCTTACTATATTATGATCTTTTATGCCTTACTATACTATGACGTTTTTTTCAAATTTTTATGCTGTACTATACTATGACATTTTTTCCACATTCTTATGCCTTACTATACTATGATGTTTTTTGTCATACTATACTATGACGTTTTTATGCCTTACTATACTATGACGTTTTTTGACATTTTTATGCCTTACTTTATTAT
>NW_019438384.1:0-495 GCF_002814215.2 Seriola lalandi dorsalis
GAGGGTCTGGTCTCCTTTTATGACGTAGCTGCTGCAGCTCTCATCTACTCCTTTACTGGCTGCTCCTTCACTGAGAAACTCTACCCATTTTTCTGTCCCTATCCTAATGATGGTGGTAAAAACTCCGCCCCTCTGATCATCTGTCCTGTTAATCCAACTGCCTGATCTTTTTTTTGATGAAGCATTGACAACAATCAATATACTTGTTAAATGAATCTTTACATTGTATGTCTACAGTGTAAATATACAGCAGATACAGTATTTATACTACAATAGAGTCTCAGGTGTAAATACTAGGATTCCAGTGGATTAGAGACATAAAAACAAACCAAACAATGACAAACTGATCAGTTTTTAAATTCAACATTTCACTGTCATTTATTATGTCACTGTTGTAGTTACTGTGTAGTGGATTTTTACCCTTTTTAACATTTACTGCTTCAGAGCGTCTCAGAGTTACAACATGAACACAGAGAGTACAGTATGAGTCACTGG
>NW_019438385.1:0-496 GCF_002814215.2 Seriola lalandi dorsalis
TAAATGTGATATAGTACTTATACACATTTGGAAGGCCTAGACCTCCCTTTTCCCTGCCCACATATGAGTTTTTACGACTAACCCTCTGAGTTTTGTTGTTCCATATGAATTCTCTGAATATTGTGTCAACCTCTTTGAGTTTTCATTATCCAAAGGAAGGGGAGTAGCTGCCATGAGGAAAGTAACACAATCATTTTTAAACTGTCCATTATACCCCAAATAGTTAGAGGGAGAGATTTCCACCTATTAATATCATTTTTGATATCATTTATGAGCTTTTTCAAATTTCAGAGTTACGCAGAGATATTGCATCCCATCAGGGGACCGTTTAAATGGCAAATTAGCAATATGTACTTTATGGCAGCAAGCATTTAAAGGTAAAGTCTCAGATTTATCCCAATAAATTTTATATCCTGATATAGTTCCAAACTCCCTCAGTCTCAACAGTATGTTTAAGGGATGTGGGAGGATCTGATAACGTGAGGAGGATATCATC
>NW_019438386.1:0-478 GCF_002814215.2 Seriola lalandi dorsalis
CATTGGAAAAAGTTTGGTTCATTGAGATGTTAAATGGAGTGGTTTAAAGTGATGAGACCGGTGCTGGATGGTTTTTTTTTTGCTTCCATACTTGAGTTACTTGAATTGCTCTTTTAGACCCAGAGCAACGTTCAGTGTTGAAATCTTTTGTTGAATGTGTCAACCAAACACACACACCATGAGGGCACAGCAGCGAGGTTTCCTTTGTGCTGTGTAAAAGACACAGGTCATCAAATCAGATCAAATCAGATCAAATTTACTTTATTCATAAAGTACATTTAACAACACAACAACATGGAAATCACAATCAACAATGATCGATTGAGGGCTTTAAAAACAAACAACTGAACCTTAAAATCTGTCCTAAGGCAAACTGGGAGCCAGTAGAGAGGGGCCAGGACAGGGGCTTTCACTTTACTTTCAGGTCATATATCTGCAGCCTGATAAAGATCCTGTTCTTGCTTAATGTTACACCTTC
>NW_019438387.1:0-511 GCF_002814215.2 Seriola lalandi dorsalis
AAAAACGTCATAGTATAGGAAGGCATAAAAACATCGAAAACGTCATAGTACGGTAAGGCATAAAAAAATCAAAAACGTCATAGTACATAGACATTAAAATGTCATAGTATAGTAAGGCATAAAAACGTCATAGTATAGTAAGGTATAAAAATCTCAAAAAACATCATAGTACAGAAAGACATAAAAACGTCAGTATAGTAAGGCAAAAATAACGTCAAAAAAAGTCATACTCTAGTAAGATATTAAAATATCATAATATAGAAAAGCATAAAAATCTCTAAAAATGCCATAATATAATAAGGCATAAGAACGTCAAAGAACGTCAAACTATAATATGGCAAAAAAACGTCATAGTACATAAAGACATTAAAATGTTATAGTATAGTAAGGCAAAAAAATGTCAAAAAAATTCACAGTGTAGAACGGCATACAAACATCATAGTTTATTAAGTCATAAAAAATGTCAAAAAACGTCATAGTATAGTAAGGCATAAAAACTCAAAAAACGTCA
>NW_019438388.1:0-448 GCF_002814215.2 Seriola lalandi dorsalis
CGTGAAGGTGGGAAACGTTATTTGTTGGTGATTGTGGACTCCTTCTCACGGTGGGTTGAGGCCTATCCCACCGCAAAGGAGGACGCCACATCAGTTATAAAATGTTTGATAAATCACTACATTCCCACTCACGGTTTTCCCAGACTAATTCGCTCTGATAATGGAACACATTTCAAAAATAAAGACATGGAGAAAGTTGAAACCGCATTAGGATTAAAACATAAATATGGGACGGTATACCATCCTCAGTCTCAGGGCAAAGTGGAGAGAATGAATCAGACATTAAAAAACAAATTATTAAAAATTGTAATGTCATACAACCTAAAGTGGCCAGAGGCTCTGCCGTTGGCCCTCTTGGGAGTGAGATCTGCAGTAAACAGGGAGACTAGTTTGACTCCTTTTGAGTTACATCACGGCAGAGAAATACCTGGTCCAACTCACTCCCTGA
>NW_019438389.1:0-493 GCF_002814215.2 Seriola lalandi dorsalis
ACCATGGCCATGTCAGGGTTCAGCTGCTGTACCACATCCTTTATCTTGTCCTGGGTTTTATTAGCAATGAATGTGTTGATCTCAGCTGCAGCCTCTTCGAGTCTGGTAACATTAACTTTGAAGATGTCACCGGCGTAGAAATCTTTGACATCCTTCAGGAACTTCTCCAGAGGAGTGAATCCTGAGCGCACTGCCACAGCATTGCCGACATCCAGCTGCTCATCCTCATGGCTGTAGCCAAGCATCTGGAAAAGATGCTGATATGCTTCATTGATCTGTGCCTGGTCATGACCGCTGTAGCCCAAGGTGGAGAAGAGCTGGCTGTGGGTTTCACCACGGGCCCCTGTGGACAGCATGGACAGGGCGGTGGAGATGCCCAGCGGTGAGAAGAAGATGTTCTTCCCAGCTGCAGCCTTGGCATTCAGACTTTTGTAGAGGGCAAAGGCAAAGTCGGCGTTGGGAGCGGACAGCTTGTGGCAGCTCATCTCTCCCT
>NW_019438390.1:0-476 GCF_002814215.2 Seriola lalandi dorsalis
ATAAGATAGTAAACAGTGATGCTAATGATGCTAATGATGCTAATGATCCTGGTAATGCTGATACACATCTTCCCGATGGTGCAGCTGCCACCATCATAACTATTTACACTATTTAAACTTGACCCAACAGCTGCAGGTCCTGCTGCTCCAAGTGTATTTCAGGATCTGATTTTGGTGGAGGACAGTGTTCTTTATTTCTTTTATTTCAAAAGCTCAGTAAGATTTTAATCTATTTATTTTCCCAGGATACAATGTGTGTATATTTGCGTACGGCCAGACCGGTGCCGGAAAGAGCTACACCATGATGGGCAAACAGGAACCTGGACAGGAGGGGATCATACCACAGGTAACACACTAGTTTTTAAGTTCAGTGTAGGATAAAATTGTCCTCAACAATATACTGATAAAGGACATATTTATATTTATATAATAGTTAACAGACAATCACTTATTCTTAACATTCAGGTCAACTGTCG
>NW_019438391.1:0-478 GCF_002814215.2 Seriola lalandi dorsalis
GTCTGTCTGATTCCCACCTGCTCCGTCTCTCCTCTGGCTGGTCATTTCTTCTCCTCCGCTCATCACCACCAGCTCGATGCTCATCTCGCTCCTGTGAGATATGGCAGTTAAAAGAAATAAAGTTTATTAGCCCAAGATACATTTGCATAGTTAGTTTTATGCAACCATTACAGATTGTATTGTATTGTATTACATTCAACTGGACTGATAAGACTGAAAAGTGGCAGTTTTTATGCCATTGATGTATCTAGCATATGACACTGCTGACTATGCCGCTGCTGTTCAACGTGGCAAGAACAACAGCTATAATGTTCTGTGGGATTATCATTTAAATTGATAATCATCAGATTATGATACTTGTAGATACGTGTGTCTTCTGTGTAAGAAAATATCTTGGTGGCAGGCAATATTGAGTCTGCAGACAACGAGCATAGTGTGTGGGTTTCAGATCAAGTTTGACTGACAAAACAATTAAATT
>NW_019438392.1:0-1278 GCF_002814215.2 Seriola lalandi dorsalis
ACTATACTATGACACATTTATGCCTTACTATGCTATGATGTTTTTTGACGATTCTTGCCTCACTATACTATGACGTTTTTTGACATTTTTATGCCTTACTATACTATGACATTTTATGCCCTACTATACTATGACGTTTTTTTTTACATTTTTATGCCTTACTATACTATGATGTTTTATGCCTTACTATACTGTGACAGGTTTTTGCCTTAGTATTATATGACATTTTTTGACAATTCATGCCTTACTATACTATGACGTTTTTTGACGATTTATGCCTTACTATACTATGATGTTTTTGACATTTTTATGCCTTACTATACTATGATGTTTTTTTGACGATTCTTGCCTCACTATACTACGATGTTTTTTTGATATTTTCATGCCTTACTATACTATGACGTTTTTTTGACTTTTTTATGCCTACTATACTATGACTTTTTATGCCTTACTATATTATGATGTTTATTTACATTTTTATGCCATTTCATACTAAATGTTTTTTATGTTTTCATGCATTACTATTCTATGACATTTTTTGACATTTTTATGCTTTACTATACTATGACACATTTATGACTTACTATACTATGATGTTTTTTTGAAATTTTAATGCCTTACTATACTATGACGTTTTTTTGACATTTTTATGCCTGACTATACTATGACACATTTATGCCTTACTATGCTATGATGTTTTTTGACGATTCTTGCCTCACTATACTATGAAGTTTTTTCGACATTTTTATGCCTTACTATACTATGACATTTTATGCCCTACTATACTATGACGTTTTTTTTTTACATTTTTATGCCTTACTATACTATGATGTTTTATGCCTTACTATACTGTGACAGGTTTATGCCTTAGTATTATATGACGTTTTTTGACAATTCATGCCTTACTATACTATGACGTTTTTTGACGATTTATGCCTTACTATACTATGACGTTTTTTGACGATTTATGCCTTACTATACTATGAAGTTTTTTGACATTTTTATGCCTTATTATACTATGATGTTTTATGCATTACTATACTATGAAATTTTTTTGACATTTTTTTGCCTTACTATACTATGACGTTTTTTGACATTTTTATGCCTTACTATACTGTGATGTTTTATGCCTTACTATACTGTGACAGGTTTATGCCTTAGTAATATATGACGTTTTTTGACAATTCATTCCTTACTATACTATGACGTTTTTTGACGATTTATGCCTTACTATACTATGATGTTTTTTTGATGATTTATACCTTACTATACTATGAC
>NW_019438393.1:0-538 GCF_002814215.2 Seriola lalandi dorsalis
ACAAGACTGTCAAAATTAACAAGTAGTCCTGTCACTTCAGCACTTCTTATATTATGCTGCGTTCACATTATATAATTTACGGTGCATTTATTTTAGCCTCCAACTTGGACGTATCAGGAATTTTTGACACCATCAATACCACTTGGTGAAAAGAACTACAGAGATATCGGCAAACTGAGTGGATGCAGGTAGATCACCAATTCCATCAAAATAAAATCCGATATCAACATTAATACAGTTTATTTAGCTAAGGAGCTAGATAGCAAAATTATTCTGGCGAACACTTGTCACATTGGCCTGTTACTTTCTCCTGGCTCGATATACGCCCGGTTCCACAGCCCAAGTCCGGTCCACGTATAGCATGATTGTTAAATGCTATTTCCACATCTGGACCGATTCTGCTGCACACAAAAAAAAGTCATCCAACACTGGAGGATAACAGCTGGAACCAGCCCAGATGTGGAAGCAAATAGGCCAGACTTGGGCTGAAGATCCAAGCCTATGTTGGGCCAGAAGTTTCATTTTGCTATCTTAAATG
>NW_019438394.1:0-440 GCF_002814215.2 Seriola lalandi dorsalis
GTCATAGTATAGCATGGCATAAAATTATCAAAAAACGACATAGTATATTATGGCAAAAAAATGTCCAAAAACGTCATAGTATAGTATGGCATAAAAATGTCAAAAACGTCATAGTATAGCATGGCATAAAATTCGCAAAAAACGACATAGTATAGCATGGCATAAAATTCTCAAAAAACGTCATCGTATAGTAAGGCATAAAAATGTCAAAAACCGCATAGTATAGTATGGCAAAAATTCTCAAAAACGTCATAGTATAGTATGGTATAAAATTCTCAAAAAACCTCATAGTATAGTATGGTATAAAATTCTCAAAAAACATCATAGTATAGCATGGCATAAAATTCTCAAATAACAACATATTATAGTATGGCATAAAAATGTCCAAAAACGTCATAGTATAGTATGGCATAAAATTCTCAAATAACATCATAGTATAG
>NW_019438395.1:0-419 GCF_002814215.2 Seriola lalandi dorsalis
CAGGATGAGATCAGAAACTTCTTGGAGGAAGAGTGTGAGAGAGAAAATGGTCCAATCCCAACGTCCCCCCGAAGAGCTGAACCCTGAACCCTCACAGACTTAGTGACGTCACCTGGTGAGTGCTTCAGTGTGAGAGGCTGAAGGACTCAACATGGTATAAAGAGGAAAGGGACAGCATTTATATCACTTTACCTTGATGATAACAAAACATTTGTATCCAATTGTTGGTTTGGGACTTTTGATTTTACATTTTATTCACTTCTTTCGCTCCCTGTTTGTAAACAAAAAAATAATGTTGGATCAGATCTGATCCAATCTGGATATTTTGAATTCATCATCATGTGATCATAGGACAGATAACTCCACAGTTCAGGCTCTGAATCACAGTGATTCTGTTATACTGACATGAATTTCCCCTA
>NW_019438396.1:0-504 GCF_002814215.2 Seriola lalandi dorsalis
TGATTGGTAAACAGACTGAGTCACTTCACAATGTCAAAAGTACTTAGTAGAGGTTTGATTAAAAACAATCTATAAAACTTTCCCCATTTTTTAATCACCAGAAATGTCACTTATCACAACCAACCCCTACGACTTCCCCATGTGCAGCATGGGTCAGATCACTGTTGCCAGCATTGATGACAAAGTTGAGCTGGAAGCCACTGATGTGAGTGATAATTTGCATGTAACCCTAACCCATCAAGATTGCTTTTTACATGGGTTTTGTAACATGACAACATATTCTGAGGACACCTCTTTTGAACACAGAATGCTATCGATATCCTGGGCTTCACTGGTGAGGAGAAGATGAGCATCTACAAGATGACTGGTGCTGTGCTCCACCATGGTAACATGAAGTTCAAGCAGAAGCAGCGTGAGGAGCAGGCTGAGCCCGATGGCACAGAGGGTGAGTATTTAGTGTCATATCAAAGTGAACAATGTGCAATATACAGTAGTAAAGTTCTT
>NW_019438397.1:0-445 GCF_002814215.2 Seriola lalandi dorsalis
AGGCCATCCACAACCTCGCCCCCCCATATCTGTCTGACCTCCTCCATGTTCCCACTCCCTCCCGCTCCCTCAGGTCATCTTCCTCCACACACCTGTCTGTCCCCTCCGCCCGTCTCACCACCATGGGGAGTAGAGCATTCAGCTGCTCTGCTCACCGCCTCTGGAATCTACTACCACCCCAACTCAGCAATATCGATTCATTCCCCCATTTCAAATCACAACTCTCTACTCTACTCTACTTTTGTATTGTTTTTATTTTTATATTTCATTTCTATTGTTGCTTCTTCTTAATGTGTTTTTAATCTCAATTTTTGTAATTCTGTACGGTGTCCTCTAGTGCCAAGAAAGGCGCCTTTAAATAAAATGTATTATTTTTATTATTATTATTATTATATGTATGTGTGTGTGTGTGTGTGTGTGTGTGTGTGTGTGTATTTTTTTTTTT
>NW_019438398.1:0-646 GCF_002814215.2 Seriola lalandi dorsalis
TTTCCAAAAATCTGTTTTAGACACTCAAAACCTGGAGGATGGATGGTGGATGCCAGGCAAAAACATAGCAAAAGAGATACACTTTAAATCTAAACGTAGTAGTGTTGATGTAGCCTGAGACTATTGGCTTGCAAGCTGCAGTATCTGGCCATGATGGTCATCATGATGACCATGTGTGTGTGTGTTCACTCACTGAAACTGAGTATAGATCATTTTTGATTTTTTTTTTAATATTTTTTGGGCTTTTATGCCTTTAATGGACAGCACAGTGGAGAGTGACAGGAAACGGGGAGGCAGAGAGAGGGGGAATGACATGCAGTGAAAGGCTGTCCGATGCGGGATTCGAACCGGGGCTGACTGCAGCGAGGACTGTAGCCTCTACACATGGGGCGCCTGCTTAAACCACTACGCTACACGACGCCCCCATTTTTGATTTTTAATATAAGGTCTAAAGCAGCAGCAGCAGTAGTGAGTTGTGTGTTTTGTTTTGTTTGTGTCCGTTGATTGCTCGACACAGTCCTTTTGTGATGCAAAAGGTAGTCACTTCATCTGTTGCTCAGCAACCCCCCATCACACACACACACACACACACACACACACACACACACACATCACCCCTGAAGCTGGTGCTGCTGGAGGCCCCCTA
>NW_019438399.1:0-518 GCF_002814215.2 Seriola lalandi dorsalis
AGAAAATATCCAGTGAGCGGCAGTTCTCTGGGCCAAAATGGCTTGTTAATGACAGGTGTCAGAGGAGAATGACCAGACTAGTTCCAGCTGATAGAAAGGCAGCAGTAACTCAAATAACCACTGGTTACAACCGAGGTATGCAGAAGAGCATCTCTGAACGCACAACATGTCAAACCTTGAAGCAGCAGAAGACCACACCGGGTGCCACGCCTGTCAGCTAAAATAGGGAACTGTGGCTACAATTCGCACTGGCTCACTAAATAGAAGATTTGGAAAAACATTGCCTGGTCTGATGAGTCTCAATTTCTGCTACAACATTGGGATGGTAGTATCAACGGTTCAGGCTGGTGGTGGTGGTGTAATGGTGTTGGGGATATTGTGTTGGCACGGTTTAGGCCCCTTAGTGCCAATTGAGCATCGTTTTAATGCCACAGCCTTCCTGAGTATTGTTGCTGACCATGTCCATCCCTTTATGACCACAGTGTACCGATCTTCTGCTACTTCCAGCAGGATAACGC
>NW_019438400.1:0-520 GCF_002814215.2 Seriola lalandi dorsalis
CCCCCCCCCCACCCCCCCCTTTCTATACCTCTTCCCTCACTGCCCTACTTTCCCCATCATCATCAGCATGGAGAGACTTCTGCCTCTTGACAGCATATTTAATGTTTAATGCACTTTGATTTCCACCCAGACACTTACAAGCGAGGAGAGGAGAAGAGAGGAGAGGAGAGGAGAAGAGAGGAGAGGAGAAGAGAGGAGAAGAGAGGAGAGGAGAAGAGAGGAGAAGAGAGGAGAGGAGAAGAGAGGAGAGGAGAAGAGAGGGGAGGAGAGGAGAAGAGAGGAGAGGAGAAGAGAGGAGAAGAGAGGAGAGGAGAAGAGAGGAGAGGAGAGGAGAGGAGACAGAGTTAAACGGAGAGACAGAGAAAGACAAGGGAAGGCCATAGTTGTGCAGGGAATAGCTTGTGATGTGAGAGGCATGTGGGCAGGAATGTATTTTAGTGTGTGGAGGGATTGCCCTGGATACGTGCACATGCATGATGTGTAGTAACGTTTAGTATATTAATGTTTAAATGACATTTTC
>NW_019438401.1:0-503 GCF_002814215.2 Seriola lalandi dorsalis
AATGTTTTTTTTGCCTAAATCACCCCCTCATGATGCTGGCCACCTCTGGTAAAATCGCCTGAATCCTCAGTTGAGGGGAACATGCAATTCTACCCCCGGTTGTATAATGGCCTATGCCAAAAGTGTGACTCTTTTGTTGAGTTTTTTGTGTTTCCTGAAAAACCTGAAAAAATGACTTAGGCCATTATTTTAAGAGGGTGTCGATATCAAATGATCTTCATTAGCAGACACAAGTCGTCATTAAAATGCGTATGTTCAAATCTCCAATATTTCTCCACTCACTTCTCGTCTCCATCTGCTGATGAAGACTGTGTCATGTGATCAAAAGCACCAGAACGGCTACTTAACAGAGTCTGAGGTGAGATTATTTTTGCGTTCTTGAAAACTGTTGAGCGATAATGAGGTTTATATTTTTAAACTTATTTTAATAGAGCAGATGAGTCAAAACATTTGTTTTCTGTATTGTAAAGATAAAAGTTGCACTTACATTTATTGAAGGTAGA
>NW_019438402.1:0-475 GCF_002814215.2 Seriola lalandi dorsalis
TAGTTCTGCCGTTGAAAACACTCCGACACCAGCTTCGGTCCGTTTCTCCCGACGCCATTTTAGATCCTGTACATCCGTCTTCACCGAGCTGCTCCGCGAGATGGCGACAGAGCGCGGCAAACTGGTTTAATGTTGTTTTTTAATGTGCAGAACAACAGGAGGTCTTATACATAATATTTAAAACTATATTTGTCACATCAAGTTTATACTCGATTACTTAGCGTCATAGTCAGTAATGTATGTCCTTGTTTCCTCTCCTCCTCCTTGTTTCCTCCTCCTCCTCTCCTTGATTCGTCACCTCCCCCTCTCGTTTCCTCTCCTTGTCTCCTCCTCCTCCTCCTCTCCTTGTTACCTCTATTCCTCCTCTCCTCTATTCCTCCTCTCCTTGTTTCCTCTCCTCTTCCTCCTCTCCTTGTCTCCTCCTCCTCCTCTCCTTGTTTCCTCTCCTCCTCCTCCTCCTTTCCTTGCCCCACCC
>NW_019438403.1:0-565 GCF_002814215.2 Seriola lalandi dorsalis
TTACTGATGTTGTTTTCAGAGTCACAGATGTTGAATTCTGTCACGGATGTTGAAGTCAGAGTCACTGATGTTGAAGGCAGAGTCACTGATGTTGAATTCAGAGTCACGGATGTTGAATTCAGAGTCATGGATGTTGTAGTGAGAGTCACAGATGTTGAAGTCAGAGTCACTGATGTTGGAGTCAGTCACGGATGTTGTAGTGAGAGTCACTGATGTTGAAGGCAGAGTCACGGATCTTGAATTCAGAGTCACGGATGTTGGAGTCAGTCACGGATGTTGAATTCAGAGTCATGGATGTTGAATTCAGAGTCACGGATGTTGGAGTCAGTCATGGATGTTGAAGTCAGAGTCACGGATGTTGAATTCAGAGTCACGGATGTTGGATTCAGTCACGGATGTTGGAGTCAGTCACGGATGTTGAATTCAGAGTCACGGATGTTGAATTCAGAGTCACGGATGTTGGAGTCAGTCACGGATGTTGGATTCAGTCACGGATGTTGGAGTCAGTCACGGATGTTGTAGTGAGAGTTACTGATGTTGAAGTCAGAGTCACTGATGTTGAATT
>NW_019438404.1:0-501 GCF_002814215.2 Seriola lalandi dorsalis
GATATTTGGCTTGGTGTAGCATCCAATTAATGTATTCATAGGAAATAAATACTGCAACAGTCAAATATAAAAATAAAACAATGGAAACGATACTACACAACTATGAACAAAAGTGTTTTAGAATGACAAAACTCCTGCTGGGCAAGATGTGCAAAAGGTATTGATTAGGGGATGTGCAAAAGATCACAGTATAGACAATATCTGTCATGTATAGGGATAATACCTCAAGGTGTTGATGTAATGCGGTTGATGATTGATGAGGCCAGATGCAGAAGAAAAGGCAGGTGCTGGTCCATCACTGGTGATTAGACTGGACTTCTGGTCCTGATACAGACAAACATGTGATAGGACAATTCCTTTAGATCATACAAGTTCTTTATATTCAAACATGTTAGATCTGTAGTGTGAGTATAATAAATTTTGAGGATAGATATGAATATGCAAAAATACATACAGTATTATATTATGAGATAAATGCAAGGAAAAGAAGGGTAAACAACT
>NW_019438405.1:0-496 GCF_002814215.2 Seriola lalandi dorsalis
CAAAGTATACTCCTGGTCAAATATGACTCCAATTCAAGTGAAGGTTGTTCAGTCAAAGTTTTACTTGAGTTAAAGTACTGGAGTACTTGCTTTAAGAATAATTACCTAATAAAGTTTTTAATGTCAATGGATAGTTGTACTGTTCCACAGTGGATTTACAGAACTGAATGACTGAAACATGACTGAATGTAGAACCTGTGGAATACAGTAAAAAGCTTGTAGGATACTCTTCAAGCCATCAAAACACAATTGAATCATCAAAAAGACAGCTATTGCCATTTACGTATTTCTTTTTTTGAGGCAGTGATGAAGTTTGGTCATGGTTAAGACAGCAAACATTTAAAATGAAAACAAATACCAAATTCAAACATGGACTTAAGATAAGGCCATGGATGCTCCGGGGAAGAATCTTCTGCCTAATCTTTGTCTAATGTAGACATCTTTGGACCATTGCCAAGAGCTGTTCAAACATGCAGCAAGTACAACATGACTGACA
>NW_019438406.1:0-576 GCF_002814215.2 Seriola lalandi dorsalis
ATGTGCCTTTTCCTAACCAATAACAAGTGTTGGTCAGTCCACAGTCTGACAAACTAACTTTCCCTGATCCAGTGTATTTATACAAGTACAAACAAAGAAATGTGCATGGGCGTTTTGTCGTCTTCTGATTGGCTTTGCTGGCTTCCTCCTTCCCGTCTGGCTCCGACCTCAAGTGTAACCTAAAGCTCAGCACGCTCAAAGGAGGACAGTTAATGTATACATATAAATTACCAATTATCTACCTCTGTTACCTCCGGCTGCCCCCCTACACATGCCCATAGGGTGATCTTTATCAGTGGTTGTAAATAGTTTCCCTGAGGCAGATGTTTAAACAACAACTCACCCTTAGCACAACTCATTGAACAGTTTTAACTTTAATAGTCTGAAATACTACAACATTATACTATGAAGTTTTTGGACATTTTAATGCCAAACTATACTATGATGTTTTTCACATTTTTAAGTCTTATTATACTATTTCCTTTTATTCCTTACCATACTATGACATTTGTATCACCTTTTCTGCCCTAATATACTATGATGTTTTTTTGACGTTTTATGCCATACTATACTATG
>NW_019438407.1:0-454 GCF_002814215.2 Seriola lalandi dorsalis
ATAGTACGGTCTAAGACCAACTGCCAACAGTTCAATATCCCGACAGCAGATCTTCTCCTTCACTGTGATGTGACCAGGTTTGCCCCGTCTATTGTTCACAGGCAGAACCAGTCCTCCACCTTTATTCTTTCTACTTGCTCTGGCGTTTCTGTCCGCTTGTACTGCAATGAAGCCTGGTAAATCCACACAACGGTCGGGAGTATTGTCGTTTAACCAGGTCTCTGTGACATGAGACTACACTCACGATATGCTCCCTGGTTCTTCACAAGTGCCTCCAGTTCATCACACTTGGTAGCCAGGGAGTTGACATTTTCCATGAGGATCGATGGTAAAAAAGGCTTATATCTCCATCTCCTAGCCTTTAGCTTAGCCCCGGCTCTGCATCCACGGTACGGCTTATTCAGATCAGCTGGTATGGGATGTTTAACTCCATATCTGGTAAACTTTAAAGCCC
>NW_019438408.1:0-364 GCF_002814215.2 Seriola lalandi dorsalis
CTCACACATCGTCGCCATTGTTGTTTACATTCAACCACGAGCAGAGTCTGCAGTCACGTGTGACTTCATTCACGAGACTGTTGCAAGAGTACAGAACCAGCACCCTGATGCATTCATTGCAATATCAGGGGATTTTAACCATGTCACTCTCACCTCTCACCTGACTGGCTTCACTCAGTATGTTGACTGTCCCACAAGGGAAATTACGTCACTGGATCGTTTGTATGTAAATGTCAAGGAGGCTTTCACTGCTTCAGCTCTACCACTTGGCAGATCAGATCATAATCTGGTTTTTCTTCAGCCTGTCTACAAGCCAGGTGTACTGAGGCAGGCTGCAACCACCTGCTCATTCAGGAACTGGACT
>NW_019438410.1:0-565 GCF_002814215.2 Seriola lalandi dorsalis
GGCATTCTTCTTGTATATAATCTCATGTATCTAAAATAAGTATGAAAGATCATTTTTATTTATCAATAACAGATACCGTTATGTACGTTGACTGGAGAGGAAAGGAGACTCGTCTCTGTTCTCCTCTCCTTGGAGTTGAGGAGAATTCTTCGGCTCTTCTTGGAGAGGAGAAGAGAGGCGACTCCTCTCTATTCGTTCTCCTCTCCAAGAGGACAGACCTGAAGAAAAGAAACCTACTGTTTATTTCCATCAGGTTTCACCCTGTGTGGTCGGTGAGGCGAGGGCTGTGAGCAGGGTTCTGGCCTCGAATGCAGGTGGGCTAAATGCGGTACCCTTACTGGCATACATCAGTATGTGATTCTGGAAAGGCTCCATGTCAGCTGTTGATCTGTGAAACAAATGCAATCGTGGGCAAAGATTTATTAATTTCATTTATTTAGCTTTATATACTCATTTTAAATAAACAAACACACAAATTACCTAAAGTTCAGGTACTTATAAACTTCATTAAGCCACTGATTGTTCCTGATATTATCCTTAAGAGCCTCATGAGCCACTGAACCTC
>NW_019438411.1:0-546 GCF_002814215.2 Seriola lalandi dorsalis
ATATGTCCATCTGAAAGTCCCGCCCACATCCCTGCATTAGCATTTACATACATGCTTCTTGTGATTACTCTTTTCTCAAAGTTAGAATTCAAAGGTGATTCACTTAAACTGAGAATTTAGATGGAAGGATATTTTGATTACATTTATAGTTTGAAAATAAAAACTTCATTTGTCAAAGTTAGAATTCAAAGGTGATTCACTTAAGCTGAGAACTCACAGCACACATGTTGATTCTCCCCAGATAAGGGAGGCTGTCAATTCAATTTAAAACAGGTTATTTCTTCTGGTGGACTAAATTAACTTTGGGAGAGGATCTTTGCATGTTTTATTCTCCACAGTATCTTTTTCAGTTTTAGTAAAACAGATTGTTCAGTACACAATGTTTCATTAGAGAAAGTCCATGAAATACGGTTTTTAAAAGTCATTCTAGAATATCTGTTTTTATGTTTCAGTCAGAGTGAAGAAGAGTAAGAAGAAGAAGTAAGTTAAACTGTTTCCTTTTTTATTTTGCTTACTCTTATAGTTTGAAAATAAAAACTTCATTTG
>NW_019438412.1:0-510 GCF_002814215.2 Seriola lalandi dorsalis
GAGTGCGCGTGGGACGCGGCTTACATCCTCTCGGGCAACTACGTCACACTCGCTGGCCTCGCTGTGCTTAAAGAGACAGGCTCCAATTTACCAATTCATTTGCATTCAATAAAATGAAATAAAAGTACCGTTTGTTTTTAAATGCCGGTATAGTACCGTTTTCAAAACTCTAGTATCGCGGTACTATACTGGTACCGGTATACCGTGCAACCCTAGTTTGGATACACGAATGTACATAGAAATGTACATTTGTTGTCCACCACGGTAAAAATCTGAGTATGATTCACGGTAGCAGGAAGTCCAGCTTGTTCCAACAAACACAATAGACCGATTATAAGTTGGATTCTTGCTATTGTTGTTGCACTAGCTACTCCTATTGGTTAGTCTGTTCAATTGGGGTGGTCTGCTCTGTGAAAGTCAAGGTTAAGTTTGACACGCCAATGTCAGCTGTGATTGGCTCCAGCCCCTCCTGCGACCCTAAAAGGATAAGCGGTATGGCTAATGAATGAA
>NW_019438413.1:0-593 GCF_002814215.2 Seriola lalandi dorsalis
AATGTCATTGTATACTAAGGCATGAAAAGTCATAAAAACATCATAGTATAGTAAGGCATAAAATGTCATAAAATAATAGTGAGGCATAAAACGTCATAAAAACATCATAGTATTATAAGGCATAAAAACATAATAGTATTGTAAGGCATAATAAGGCATAAAAAGGCATAAAAACATAATAGTATAGTAATCCTTAAAAATCCCTAAAAACTTCATAGTATTGTAAGGCATAAAAAGTCATAAAAATGTAATTGAAATGTAAGGCATAAAAAGTCATAAAAACATCAAAGGATAGTAAGGCATAAAACGTCATAGTATAATGAAGCATGAAAAGTCAAAAATACGTCATAGTATAGTAAGGCATGAGAATGCCAAAAAAACGTCATATTATAGTAAGACCTAAAAAGTCATAAAAACGACATAGTATGGCAAGTCATAAAAAGTATGGCAAGTCATAAAAATGACATAGTATGGCATCGCAATGTCAAAAAACGTCACAGTATAGTAAGGCATAAAAAGTCAAAAATACGTCATATTATATTAAGGCATAAAACGTCATAAAAACGTCATAGTATAATAAGGCATAAAAACGT
>NW_019438414.1:0-479 GCF_002814215.2 Seriola lalandi dorsalis
GTATGATGTATTTTTGACGTTTTATGCCATGATGTTTTTTGGCATTTTTATGCCTAATTATATTATTTTGTCACATGCCTGACCATACTACGACATTTTTATTACCTTTTATGCCTTAATATAGCATGATGTATTTTTGACGTTTTATGCCATGATGTTTTTTGGCATTTTCATGCCTAATTATGTTATTTCGTCTCATGCTTTACCATAATATGATGTTTTTATGATATTTTATTTCTTAATATACTATGATGTATTTTTGACGTTTTATGCCATACTATGACGTTTTTTGGGGCATTTTTTTGCTATAATATATTTACATGTTTTTTGGCATTTTTATGCCTTACTACACTGTCGTTTGATGCCTGACCATACTATGATGTTTTTATGACCTTTCATGCCTTAATATAGTATGATGTATTTTTGATGTTTTATGCCATACTATACTATGATGTTTTTTGGCATTTTTATGCCTAATT
>NW_019438415.1:0-447 GCF_002814215.2 Seriola lalandi dorsalis
GCACCTTCACTGCACCTACAGCAGGTGGGAGTGTAGCGTTAAGCCATATTTTAGGATTTACTCTCGTTGAAATAGGGCACCAGTCCTCTAGGAGGACAACAATGAATTACTTCATTGCCAAATTTATCAATCTCATATCGGAAGCCATGACTTCTCGATTCAATGGATCTCCAGTCTTTATGTCAAAAGAATACAACAGGACAACAACTGGTTGTAAATAAAGGAGTTTATTTAACTAAGAGTAAATGCAGAGTAAATGCAAGGTTTAATAATCATAAAGATGAAAATAACAATGAAATGAGCAGTGTGATGAGTTGGCAATGGTGGGAGAGAATATGTTATGGCTATACACTATGGCTATACAGCTAATGATACTATATCTACGAATTAGGTTTGATGATTAAATATTGCTATATTTCGACATCAACCCAGTCATGAGCAGAGTGT
>NW_019438416.1:0-863 GCF_002814215.2 Seriola lalandi dorsalis
AAAAAAGTCATAGTATAGTAAGGCAAAAAAAGTCAAAGTATATTTAGGTAAAAAAAAGTAAGAAAAAAGTCATAGTATAGTAAAGCAAAAAAAGTCAGAAAAGAGTCATAGTATGGTTAGGCATAAAAAGTCAGAAAAAAGTCACAGTATGGTTAAGCAAAAAAAGACAGAAAAAAGTCATAGTATAGTAAGGGAATAAGGCAAAAAAAGTCATAGTACAGTAAGGCAAAAAAGTAAAAAAAAAGTCATAGTATAGTAAGGCAAAAAAAAGTCATAGTATAGTTAGGCAAAAAAAGTCATAGTATAGTAAAGCAAAAAAAGTCAGAAAAAAGTCACAGTATGGTTAGGCATAAAAAGTCAGAAAAAAGTCACAGTATGGTTAAGCAAAAAAAGACAGAAAAAAGTCATAGTATAGTAAGGCAAAAAGTCAGAAAAAAGTAATAGCATAGTAGGGCATAAAAAGTGATGAAAAAGTCATAGTATAGTAAGGCAAAAAAAGTAAAAAAGAAAGTCATAGTATAGTAAGGAAAAAAACTTTAAAAACGTCACAGTATAGTATGGCAAAAAAGTCAGAAAAAAGCCATAGTATAGTAAGGCATAAAAAGTCAGAAAAAGTCATAGTATAGTAAAGCAAAAGAAGTAGAAAAAAAAGTCATAGTATAGTAAGGGAAAAGAAGTAAAAAAAAAAGTTACAGTATAGTAAGGCATAAAAAGTCAAAGTATAGTAAGGCAAAAAAAGTCATAGTATAGTAAGGCAAAAAAAGTCATAGTACAGTAAGGCGAAAAAGTAAAAAAAAAAAGTCATAGTATAGTAAGGCAAAAGAAGTAAGAAAAAAGTCATAGTATGGTTAGGCATAAAAAGT
>NW_019438417.1:0-526 GCF_002814215.2 Seriola lalandi dorsalis
CTTTAGTGCCGTCTGGTGATACACAAATCTGCGCTGTTGACCTACAGGGTCAGTAGATCCATCAGGTTCTATTGACTTCTGTGTCTGTGGTCAGTTTGCCAGCTAAGGTTAGGTTCATCACAGTAAGTTCATCAGTGTGTCTTTGCCAGTCCTTGGTCAAAGACTTGTGGATTTCTTTCCCGAAGTTGAACTTGGATCAGTTGTTAACAGCACTTAGTGTGGTTTTAGTAATTTACAGGTGAGAATACATCTATTCAAACTGGACTACATTTATTCGCTTTCCAGTTTATAAAGGAAAGAATTTCTTCTTTAAATGTCTTTATCAGAAATCAATGTAGAATATTTCAAAAGCTGCTAAAGTCAAACCCCTCACACACATCATTGTTATTGTGTTCAGATCGGAGGACCTTAGTCAGTGATGCTCACTTCCTCCTACAGTCCAGGTGGTTCTAATGTTCCTTGTGTTAACATTAAGTTCAGGCCTTAATGTTGAGTTGAGGCATTAACTTTGAGTTCAGGTGTTAAC
>NW_019438418.1:0-491 GCF_002814215.2 Seriola lalandi dorsalis
AAAAAAAAACGTCATAGTATAGTAAGGCATAAAAATGTCAAAAAAACATCATAGTATAGTAAGGCATAAAACGTCATAATATAGTAAGGCATAAAATCATTAAAAAAACGTCATAGTATAGTAAGGCATAAAAACGCCAAAAAACATCATAGTATAGTAAGGCATAAAAACGCCAAAAAACGTCATAGTATAGTAAGGCATAAAAATGTCAAAAAACGTCATAGTACAGTAAGGCATAAAAACGCCCAAAAACATCATAGTATAGTAAGGCATAAAATCGGAAAAAAAAAGGTCATAGTATAGTAAGGCATAAAATCCCCCAAATAAACGTCATAGTATAGTAAGGCATAAAAATGTCAAAAAACATCATAGTATAGTAAGGCATAAAACGTCATAGTATAGTAAGGCATAAAAACGCCAAAAAACATCATAGTATAGTAAGGCATAAAAACGCCAAAAAACGTCATAGTATAGTAAGGCATAAAAATGTC
>NW_019438419.1:0-472 GCF_002814215.2 Seriola lalandi dorsalis
ACACACACACACACACACACACAGTAAAACCCTGGATCACATTCAATGATGACATTTAAAACTTTTTTTTTGAATGAACGGTTCCTAAAATATCTGTTACCTTGGTTACAGCCACTGAAACTTTTTCTGTGGGAGAGACTGTGGTTCTGATTTTAGAAAATCCAGTTATCTGTAACGATCTGTGACAGGATGGAAACTCTGACTGTGTTTGTTTGTTTGTTCGTGTGTTTGTTTGTTTGTTTGTTTGTTTGTGTGTGTGTTTATGTGTTTGTTTTTGGTGTGTTTGTGTGTTTGTTTGTGTTGTGATGAAGATGTTTTCTTCATTTCCTTGTTTTTTCTCTTTGTGCTTCCTTCAGCTGCAAAGAAAACACACTGTGTCCTTACAAGTACAGAAATATTCATATGTGTGTGTGTGTGTGTGTGTGTGTGTGTGTGTGTGTGTAGTGAAAGATATTCAGTGGCTCTTTGAGAT
>NW_019438420.1:0-364 GCF_002814215.2 Seriola lalandi dorsalis
TTGGAAGTAGGCTACCTGTATTTTTTTTTATGCTGAAGATTATGATCTGATCTTTATCTAAGTCACAAGTATACATAAACACAATGTGCTTAAGCTAATAACAAACTATTATATATATTTGTGTACATTTATTGAACACAGCCATTAAACATTCGCAGTGCTGATGGAAAAAGTAAGTCAACCCTTGAATTTTAACCTTCTTAGGCATAAATAACCTCAAACAAGCTCTTAACTGCTGATCCGACCTCCTCGGTGTTCAGGGGGAAGTTTGGGTCGTTCTCACTACACAACCGCTTCAGCTCAGATATATTTTTAGGATGTCTGGTGTGAGCTGCTCTCTTCAGGTCAATCCCCTGCATCTCTA
>NW_019438421.1:0-461 GCF_002814215.2 Seriola lalandi dorsalis
TGGTGTTCATACTAGTCCCATCGCTCCCCTTCCCTTCCTCCATCTTTCATCCTCTTTTCCTCTTTCACACCACTGGTGACGCACTGCGTTGCACGGTGGGGACATGTGGGCTCACAGCTCATCCGAGCCAAGAAAAGCTGAATATTGTGTGTGTGTGTGTGTGTGTGTGTGTTGATGCAAGAGGGTGATACCATAAATACATTAGCAAGCATTTAACTACAAACAAGCCCAGAGGCTCTTTTACTTTCCTTGTTGCTAGATGCGATGCCATTTTTAATCTTTACTGCAATTATTCCAAAAATGAAGCGGTGCGTTGCAAACACATTGAAGCATTCACAGGCCCCAGAGGACCACTTGATCACCATCCAGCAGCTTTTATAAATAACACTTCAGAGGACAGGAGCAAGGAAAATACAAGTTCCTTGTCATAAGCATGTCCTAATGTAGCTAAAAAACAACAG
>NW_019438422.1:0-673 GCF_002814215.2 Seriola lalandi dorsalis
GATGAAATGTAGTTTATTTTATTTTCATTTAATTATTTCAAGACAGAGCAAGCGAGCGACTAGGTCTTAACAAGCTTCATTTTGAGTTTTGAATAAGCTCTTAGGAGGTTTTCAGAGGACTGACCGTTAAAACTGACAAACAAGATGCAAGAGGCTCCGAAGTTAAGCATTTTATTAGATTTAGTCACAGTTTGATTTGGTTTAGTGGAAAATTGATGTGGAAAAATGGTTCAACAATGATCAAGGTTAGGGAAATGAATGTGGTCACAGAGGGTTCCTTGTGTGTATGGGAATACAAGAGTGTGTGTGTGTGTGTGAGTATGTTTGTGTGTGTTTGTTCATACATAGTTAATGTTCGCTGTGTGCATTTCTGTGTGCCTTTATATGTTTTTGGCAGAGTGTCGATGCATGTCAGTTTGTCAGTGTTTGTGCATTCAGGCAGGCATACCCCCATGTCCCGCAGTTTGTGTGGGTGTGTGTGTGTGTGTGTGTGTGTGTGTATATATGAGCGTCCAGGTGTGTGTGTAAGCACTCGTGTGAGCACATATCCGCCTCCATGAGGAAGATAAAGTGGCGCCAGGCCTGCCTGCATTCACGGGGAACAAAAGGAGAATTTTATGTCCTGCCTCACTCCATCTCCCGTCTTTTCCGTTGCGTTTACTCTTAAAAAGAA
>NW_019438423.1:0-501 GCF_002814215.2 Seriola lalandi dorsalis
ACACTGCAACAAAAGCCTTTGCTCTCCACAAACACATTGCTACGCCACCAGGAAAACAAACTACAAGAGACTCAACACAATAGCCATAAACAACAAACTCTTAACTCCTGCAGAAACACAAACAACACCGTATTCTGATGAACAACTTCATCAGCCGGTCCCAGACACGCCAACAGAGAAAGAGACAATCTGTAATTAACTAACTGCTGACTCATCTAAACAACACACAAACAAATGACTGAAAATCACTAAAAATACACAGAGCAGTAATGGACTCCAGAGACTGCAGCACATCACAAACTCCTGTCACTGCAAACACTTTTTACTACAGTACAATTCAAAACTCTGCATGAAACTGTTCACACAACACAGCTCTACTGTCTCTCAATAAACATGTTACATTTTCCTTCCCCAACAATCAACTTCCTGCAGTGAACCCTTGTCAACACAAACACAGACATCTCTCTCCCCCCCACCCCCCCCCACCCAGCTGACAACACA
>NW_019438424.1:0-527 GCF_002814215.2 Seriola lalandi dorsalis
GAAAGGCAGCAGAGGAGAGATGGTAACAGGTAATAGAAAGCACATCAGAGTTGATGGAGTCCAGTAGATTCTCCAGTTAAAAGACACGTTTGACTGGAGAGCTGTATTGATGGTGGACCAGAGGACAGCAGCAACGTTTGCATGTTGGTTCACGGTCGTGGCTCTCAGTGTCTAAGGCTCATGATATACTTGCTTTTCACAAATGCATATGCAGAGAGAAGCAGCATGCGATGCAATAGGCAAGCGCCTGCACACAGAGGATGTAAAAGTTTATCCGTTAGGGCACTTGCTCTCACACGATGGGTTGCAGCCCCCCTGGTGGCTTGTAAAGGTATTGCAAGTGGGCTGACAAATCTGTAGAATTTTGATTGGAAAAACTATACTAATAAAATGAATCATAAATACATAAATAAATGCATAATGTTTTAAATGTCTTGAAACAAGATTAAACATCAAAAATGTTTAATTTCATTTTTATTTTTCCTCATATTAAGACTGTGATAAGCCACTGTGGTGACTGTGGAGCT
>NW_019438425.1:0-496 GCF_002814215.2 Seriola lalandi dorsalis
CTCTCCACTTTGCAGCTCTGCACAGCTTTCGGCTTTTTACAGCTCGTTGCTTCGACAAAATCGAAACGACAGAGCTTTTTATAAAACCATGGGCATCTTCTGCAAACTCAGACGCTACAGTGATACAAGATAAATGTACGCTAACAGCTTCGCACAAAACGGCAGAGAGCTGAAGTAAACAAGCGAGAAACACAGCAGACAGTGTTGACAGATTGGACGGTTAAAAATAGATTTGGGATTTATTATGTGGGCAACCATTAATGTGACGTTGAAGGAATAGGTTCAAGTAGTTCAAGGAGGCAACTTTAAAACCATCAGCGCCTGATTTCTGCAATTCGTGTCAAACTAGGAGTCATAGCTCAGTCAAATCTGAACACACGAGTGATTAATAATTCTAAGATTCAGTTTGACTTACACTTTTTCAGGAATACAAAAATCTCTAAAAATCACAGATAAAAAGGCTCCTAACAACTCCAGAACCTGCCTGAGAATCATC
>NW_019438426.1:0-456 GCF_002814215.2 Seriola lalandi dorsalis
AATTAACGCTTTGGTGAGATAACTTTTGATTTCCGTAGCGACCGTGCTAACCGCTAATGCTAGCAAATACAATATAAAATGCCATTGACTTATGCTAATAGCTTATGCTAATAGCTTATGCTGTTAGCCATGTTATCTCCAACTTGGAACTAACACCTGTGTCATGCTGTATGAAACGGTATCAGATGTATTATAAACCCTGCATGTCTGTTGAGCACTAAATGTTTATTTGCGTCGTGTTAAACACACTGAAGGTAGGTTTGTGTTCAAATGTTTGGTGCACGCGACCGTCAGCATGAGTGCACGCAGCACGAGCCTGTTGCTAAAGCTTGTTTATGGCGGCGGGTGCAAGGCGCGTATGTATTTGGTATTGATGTAGCTATTTTATGCCAATTACTATGTAAATGAAGGGATGGAAGTGGGAAGTATTGTATTATTCGGCTTCAGAGAGACTTT
>NW_019438427.1:0-512 GCF_002814215.2 Seriola lalandi dorsalis
CAAAGTGCTCAGCCAACAACTTGGGGAAGGTTTGGTTTTATGGCCATTTATCATCCAGCTCAGCTCTGCCTCATGTTGCATCTTGTAACTTTGCAGTATAACACATCAGAAAGATGTGGTCTTATCTGCCACTCGACTTATCACACAGGCACTGGGCATCTCTGGCCAGACCCTTATAACAGGGCTGCCAGCGTGCACTGTAAGACCTCTGTAAAGGGTCTAAAATGCAACAGCACATCTGGGCTTCAACCAGCTAAAGACACGTCACTCAGCTTTTTGTCACTGTGACTGAATACTGAGGCACCTGCTCTCAAAGACCTGTCCTTTGCTCTACATCATACTGTATGTGGGCTGCTTTGGACAAAAAAGTCTTCCCAAAGAATCAATGTAAATTTATATTTCTTGGCTTCATGTCTGGTTTGAATAATAATATGTCTTGTCTGTATCATAAGTGCTAGAAATATAAATGCATGTGTAAGATACATGACATTTAATGGAAAATAGATATTTAT
>NW_019438428.1:0-456 GCF_002814215.2 Seriola lalandi dorsalis
ACCACTGTCATTCAGTGAAACATTAGAAATGGTGAGGTTTGAGTGTTTGCGGCCGTCTCCTTTAAAGCTGATTTTCCCCTTCACGTCGTCCTCAGGGTATGGGTTATCCAGATTTAGATATCCCAGGAACTTTAACTTGTGTTTGTCTTGTTTGTACCAGAGAATTTGCCGATAATCTGTTATGCTGTGTGCACAGTTGATCTCACTGTCAACAGATTGACCAGTTCTCTTTGTGATGAACGGAGGTGTTTGGTCGACACGTTTGGTGTCAGAGGCTCCTGCTGTAAAAAGAACAGACGAGACTTTAAATACAGAAGTTATTAGCTCTGCGCAGCGTCTTCCTCTGCTTGTAATACTCACCGGTGTTTCCTGGCAGGTGAAGGAAACAAAACAATAAGACCATAAAGATCATGTTCAACACATTTAGAACAGAGACTCTAGCACCAGCTTTCTTGT
>NW_019438429.1:0-544 GCF_002814215.2 Seriola lalandi dorsalis
TCTTCTATCAGCTGATGACAGGCCACAAGCCTGAGCTTCTGGGTATGTTAAAAGATGTCTTGAACTTAAAATTCTGACAAAACTACAAACAGTATCAAAAGAAAACCTCATGAATTTTGTGTTCGCCCTTCTAGAGGCTCTTCTGATCACCACCAACCCCTATGACTACCATATGATCAGTCAGGGTGAAATCACTGTCAAAAGCATTGATGATGTGGAGGAGTTCATTGCAACAGATGTAAGTCAACAAATTAGTTAAATAAAGAGTATAATGAGGGAATGAGGGAATATTTACTGATAACTTTACTTCATTTCCACTGCAGACTGCCATTGACATCTTAGGTTTCACTGCTGAGGAGAAATTGGGCATCTACAAGCTCACTGGTGCTGTGATGCATCATGGCAACATGAAATTCAAGCAGAAGCAGCGTGAGGAGCAGGCTGAACCTGATGGCAATGAGGGTAATAATCGAAATAATACCACACTCATGTAAGTTTTCCAATCGGAAAATACTATTCAAGTCCATGTGTACTTAGCACTCTT
>NW_019438430.1:0-665 GCF_002814215.2 Seriola lalandi dorsalis
TCAAAACCCTGCTAGTTCTCTGTCCTACCACTTCAGTCATTCTAGTCATTTGGTTTTCACTTCCTGATGTGATTTGCGAGTTGTGAACACAACACTGGCACATCATCATCTTTTAAGTCGATATGCCAAACCTGTTAGCAAAAGGTCGCTCATTTACTCATCCAGCAGTTATGGAGCAACATTATCAGTAGGCAGTTTTTGAAGGCAGCAAACTTTGAGGTTGAAGTCTTTAATGAAATGCACCATAAGACTCTCTGCTGTACGGCTTGACCACATGTCAGTTGTAGTAGGGAAACACTCAGCTGTTTTCAGCTCCGCTGTGAGTCTCAGCTTGTATTTTTTATATACCTCCGGTAAGGCAACCTGGCCATGATATGTGCGGGAGGGTACGCTGTACCGCTTATCCAGTGTATTTATCAAAGCCGTATACCCAGGCTTGGTCACCGTGCTGAGAGGCATCATACCTTTCTCTATGAACTCTGTTATTGCCTGAGTAATTTCCCCGTGCCGCTTTGAATTACGTTCATATGGAATTATGCTTTCAAACGTTTCGGTCAGTGATCCTGGTCGGGTGGTATTTGGCTTACCTGACACACACTGGTGGTCGGCATTTTAGCCATGCAACTGTGGTACATGGCTTTGAGGTGTTTTTTTAAGTGCTGATA
>NW_019438431.1:0-529 GCF_002814215.2 Seriola lalandi dorsalis
AAACTTTCAGTCAGTCTGAACCAAAAGTGACTTGTATAACTCGGCCACTTTCGTGAAAACACGAAAATCACCTGCTGACGACACCATTTCTGCTTTTAAAAGTAAGAGCACATACTCTTCTATGTGTTGCTTTTTTCCCAAATAATCGGTGACAAGGAACGTAAATGACGTTAATGTTTGTAAGATATGAAGTGACAGGACCCGGTTAAGGTCTTTGATAATATGGCTTTTAAATGAATGAATATGAATGAATGAATGAATGAATGAATGAATGAATGAATAAATAAATAATAATACCCAGAGCTGGCCCAAGCCTTCATGGGGCCCTGGGCAGAATTTAATTGTTTGAATTTTTAATGCTGTCGACCAAACGGTTTATTAACATATGAGATCTGAATTAACATACAGAAATGCCCATACGCAAATTTAATCTATGTACAAGTGTTGAATCTCCATGTACTGTATGAAATATATGTACATATGAAGTAAAACCATATATGTATGTACAGTTTAGCCTATATATGTAAAA
>NW_019438432.1:0-483 GCF_002814215.2 Seriola lalandi dorsalis
TTGTGGATGAAGTTAAAGCTGAATTTCAGTCATATGTAAGTTTGCTTAATAAAAAGAAGTAGTTGAATCAACACTGCAAAAGAATCTTTAGTAACAAGTATAATCATTATTCATCATGAGTCCTAATGTGTGAAAGTTAATATTTATTTGTTCCAGTAACAATCTCCCTCTAAATAAGTGATGCTGTTGGAACAGCACATTGATATTAACTATAATGACTGAGGAATATGAAATATGAATCTAATGTTTGAAACTATTGACAGTTTGTTACAGCTGCAGTGGAGTCCAAAGGTCATGTGATTGTATGTCTGACGTGGGGCAGAGAGTGTAATACGACAGTGAGGGTGAAGGGAACAAGGAAGAGCACAGCTGATCAGACTGAACAATGTTATGGCCACAAGTGTT
This sequence comes from Seriola lalandi dorsalis, assembly GCF_002814215.2. Taxonomy (NCBI): domain Eukaryota; kingdom Metazoa; phylum Chordata; class Actinopteri; order Carangiformes; family Carangidae; genus Seriola; species Seriola lalandi. Next base: position 406 of record NW_019438432.1, read on the forward strand.
ACATTAAAAAATACTATATTATCATATAAGACACTGCGTGTATGTTTGGGAAGAGAAGATCTTCATGTGTGGACACTG
>NW_019438433.1:0-622 GCF_002814215.2 Seriola lalandi dorsalis
ACTATGACTTTTAATGTCTTAATATATTATGACTTTTTATACCTTCCTATAATATGACTTTTTATACCTTCTTATAATATGACTTTTTATACCTTACTATACTATGACTTTTTTTTTTTAAGTTTTTTTTTTTTTCATTACTATGACTTTTAATGTCTTAATATATTATGACTTTTTATACCTTACTATACTATGACTTTTTATACTTTCCTATAATATGACTTTTTATACCTTCTTATAATATTACTTTTTATACCTTACTATACTATGACTTTTCATGACTTACTACACTTTGACTTTTTATACCTTACTATACTATGACTTTTTTTTTTTAAGTATTTTACTTTTTTATTACTATGACTTTTTATACCTTACTATACTATGACTTTTTATACCTTCCTATAATATGACTTTTTATACCTTACTATAATATGACTTTTTATACCTTCCTATACTATGACTTTTTATACCTTACTATACTATGACTTTTTATACCTTCCTATAATATGACTTTTTATACCTTACTATAATATGACTTTTTATACCTTCCTATAATATGACTTTTTATACCTTACTATAATATGACTTTTTATACCTTACTATAATATGACTTTTTATACCT
>NW_019438434.1:0-878 GCF_002814215.2 Seriola lalandi dorsalis
AACTGCGTCACAAACCTGCCGCTCCTCCAACAGGAACTTTATCTTTATGAACATTTGAATTTAAACGTGATCGGTGACGTCATGAAAGAGATTTCCTTTGAATTAAGATTTGATCTTATTGTGAACTTTATTGAGACTGTCAGTCATTTATTTTGGAGCTGTCTCTTCAAGTTATTTGGAGGGGTGTGTCTGATTGTGACAGTAACTAAGTACATTTACTCCAGTACTTTACTGAATTACAATCTTAATTGTACTTTACTAGAGTATATCCATGTTCTGCTTCTTTATACTTGTACTACATTCATTTCACAGCTACAGTTACTTTTCAGACAATATGATGATATAATAACGACAGAGTCCATTCTGCATGATACTTGATGCTTTAACTATATTTGACTAATAACACTTGTGGACTTTTACTCTGGTAAAATGATTAAGAAGGATTTTTACTTGTAGTGGAGCCTTTTTCTCTCAATAAGGATTTTTTAAAATGTATTTATTGCAAAATGAGAACTATTAGGAAAAACTCCACATAATCAATTTGATAATACATCTCCATAAATCCTCCGACGATAAAGCATTTCTGCTGTTCCGGTAGGCGATTATATCTGTGACTGAACACAAAGAGAAAAGCTGTCCGACAAAACATATCTGGTATTTTTATCGAGGCGACACCTATCTATGTCTCTGTTGTTGTTTTGGTTGCTGGTTTGCTGCCGGTACTTTATGCGGGTTCAGATTTAACTATTGGACAACTTGTTTAATAGGTCAGGGGCCCGACTGAAAGGGGCCCCGAGACAGCTGCAGATTCTCTGAGGGAGGATAAAGTGTTCAGACGCTTAATGGAGAAATAAGGCAATTTAGAAATTCTCCTTTAC
>NW_019438435.1:0-580 GCF_002814215.2 Seriola lalandi dorsalis
ACTTTCAGTTCATCACTCGCTGTTAGAAAATATTAAAGACCCCCTCCCTCCAATGAAAATCCAGTTTAACCTTTTTAACATCCATATGATGTTTTTATATAATGTTTTTTATATAATACAAGACATATGATGAGTGAAATAATCAGTCAACACCATGACTGAATGTTTCCACCTTGAACTGCAGTGATACAATGACAGTCTCATAAAAAAGGATTCAGGGTTTCATACGTCACAAACCTGAGGAACCAATCCTGTCAACAGGTGGGGAGGGGGGGTAGGGACTAAATACATCTGAAACCTTGTCAGTACAGAGAGATAGAGTTAGCATTAGCACAACCGCTAACACTGTGTCAGCCACTGCCAGTTACAAGCTAACAAACAACATAAACAAATAAAAGATGCTAACTATGCTAACCATTCTGGTACGTCTGCTAGTCTCTGGTTCTGGTCTCAACAGACTCCTCATCTGAGTCTGGGTCTGACTGAGGCTCAAACATGTGGCTGAGTCTCTCTGATGTTTCCTCCTCTAACCATCTTGATACTCTCTGCTCTTTCACCTGTCCACCTGGAGCCAGCAGGT
>NW_019438436.1:0-627 GCF_002814215.2 Seriola lalandi dorsalis
TTCTCACTTTTAATGCTAGCTGCTAATGCTAGCAAACTAACCCCTCCCACCGTGTTCTGTTTGTCCCCATTTTGTTCACCAATAAAGAAAAAAAAAGCTAATGCTAACAGGAACGGCAGCTAGCCACCTGGCCCCAGCACAGACCTTATCAAACACAGAACAGGTGGACTCAGAATGCAGAGACAGGGACAAAGAGAAGGAGAGTTCGGTAGTCGTTTAATTCAGTCCAATTTCAAAAATACCAGGAAATCTAATCCACGGGGCAGAAGTACAAAATCACTAGGCGAGTACTCGGTATCCAAAAGGCAAAAACTGGTCAATAACACAAGGGATATAGATATAGATATAGATATATATATATATACGTAGAACCAGACGCTGGACCGCTGACAGGAATCAAACAAGACGATCTGACACAGAAGGGAAAAAAAAAAACCCACCACATATATACACTGAATGATAACGAGACACAGGTGTATCACATTAGGGGATGGGAGGCAATCAACAGGAGGGAAGGAAGCTAGACAAGACAAGGAAGAACACACACCAAAATAAAACAGGAAGTAGACAAGACACAAACGCAAAACCTACCAAAATATATTACAAAACTACCCGGGCCCTGACAGG
>NW_019438437.1:0-518 GCF_002814215.2 Seriola lalandi dorsalis
GACAACATAATCAAAACCTCTTACAATATATAAATGCATTTTATTAACACCCTGTGCTGACACAGTTTGATTCAGTTTGTTATCCGTTGCCATGATTTTCCATAATATTTGCCTCAATAAATAATTCAGTAACGTCTGTCAAAGGCTTGGGCGATATCCAAAATGTAATATCTCGATACAGTCCAGCCCAAATATCACGATACACAATATTATCACAGGAGAGGGGTGGAGGTGTTATGATATAATTATAATTACACAATTGCAGTTTTTTTCTAAATAACACATAATTCTACCATATGTTACTAAAAGAAATCAAAAAGATAAATAAATAGATAAAAAATGAATTCACTCCTTGGTGAGAAATTTGGGCATGTTCATGACTAATTTGTCACTGGATGTTTTCTACATCCATTCTATTCTGAAATCTTTCTTTTGTAGCTGACATACAGCAGAAACCTGCTGGTGTGGTCAGGACGAGCAGTGAAGTCTTTACTTCACGCCGGCAAGCACAAGACACA
>NW_019438438.1:0-439 GCF_002814215.2 Seriola lalandi dorsalis
TCAGCTCCTTCCCATCCACAGACATATTGGGGAAAGCTAGAAGTTTTTCTGCCAAGTGGTATTCAAAATTCCCGTGGCTAGAATATAGCATCTCAAGAGATGCTGTGTTTTGCAAGCCCTGTCGTCATTTCCCTGAAGCAGCACATGAGCGATCTATTAATGATTTCAAAGACTGGAAACATTTTTCAGAGTTTTGTGCCAAACATAAAGCCAGCAGGGCACATGCTGCAGCGCTGGGTAAAATGGATGGATATAAGCAAAGTCATCAGCCAGGACGGGGAAATGTTATTGACCAACTGAACAATGATGCCAGCCAGTCCTTCATTGAGAGAAATAGACAGCATCTTATGGTGGTAATAGATCTCGTCCTGTTCTGTGCCAAACAAGAAATCCCATTGCGTGGGCATCGGGAAAACCCAGATACTTTAAACAAGGGTAA
>NW_019438439.1:0-364 GCF_002814215.2 Seriola lalandi dorsalis
ACAGAGAAGAACATACAGGAGTCTGATATCTTCTGAATCTGAGGGACAGTTGTAAATAACCTTCATTTATGGTTTGTTTCGTTACTAAATATATGTGAAGTTTGTTCTTAAATGAATTAGGTTGCAATGCTTTTATTTTGTATTTGAAGTTTATTTTGAAAGGAACGTAATTTGACATGATAACCGTTAATCGACAGTAAGGGAAGACGTAGCTGAAATGGTAACTCACGGTGTTTTGTGTTAAATTAAAGTCTGTATAGTAAATGGTGAATGATTTATTTTTCTTCAGTCGAAGTGGAAACCAGGTGAGTTTAATTATTTCACCTGTCTGTAAGTATTTTATGTTTTTTTTCTTTCTTTTTTT
>NW_019438440.1:0-738 GCF_002814215.2 Seriola lalandi dorsalis
CTTTTAAAACTGCCAGTAGATGGTCGAACGTCTCTTGGCTACAACAGACTAGAACTACATGTCACCTCCTCGTGGTCGTATCCCTCCGCCACTCAGACTAGTTCCAGGTCACATCCCTGTTTATCCAGTCATATAAAACATGAACCATTTGTGTGAAATTTTGTCATAACTGCTTTGTATATGGCTCAAAAGTGTTTTCTGACCTTTGACCTTTGACCACTGAAGTGTAACCAGTTCATCTTTGAGTCCAAGTGAATATTTATGAAATTCCCTCAAAACGTTATAACGAGATATTGTTTTCACAAAGCCCTCGCACCTCTCTGACAAACGGTTTGGGGTCGAACCCTGCAGCTGTGGGCGTGGTCTGTCCGTGTGGCCTCATCACTCTGACCAGCTGCTGAGTGACCAGCAGAGCCTCCGACGTGATCTTATAGAAGGAGTCCTCCACACAGGCCACCACCGGGGGCAGCAGCACCTGCAGAGAGCACAACAGAGACGAGAAGAAGAAGAAGAAGTCTTCATGTGCTCATCGAGTCACAGGCGTCGCACGAACAAAACAAGGTCTCTGCTCAGTTCAAAGAACCTGCATGTGAGGCTGAAAGGCCTGAGGAGGGTGGGAGAGGAGGAGGACGTGGAAGAAGGAGAGAGCATCGATCCTCATGGTGGAGGAGGTGGACTTGTCTGTCAGGGAGAAGACGATGCCTGGAGGGAGGAGGAGGGAGTGGGAGGAGGAGGAGG
>NW_019438441.1:0-423 GCF_002814215.2 Seriola lalandi dorsalis
TATGGGCATGTGATTTGAAGTAGATCAGAGAGACATGGAGGTGCTAGGTTGACATACATGTATGTATGTATGTGACATACATCTTGTACACATTGTGTGGTAATTTAATATTTTTTCGTCTTATTTTGCAATTCTGTTTTTCTTCTGTTTTCTACAGATATGTAATTATGAGCTGGATTTCTAGGAGACAGGGTTAGGAAACAGGTCGACCTTCATTTAATTAGTGGACCTCCCTGTGCAGCTGAATACAGCCAGTTCAAGACTGAAACATGCTTCTCTAGACATATAATTGTATATGTAAGTATATGTTTGCATTTGTTTTTATTTTTTTTAGTTTTGAGCTGGATCAGCTTGCCTGATGTATGCGTGGGTTTGCTGTTTCAGTCATCGCAGACACATAATTTAATAAATAAAATATAAATA
>NW_019438442.1:0-504 GCF_002814215.2 Seriola lalandi dorsalis
GTACTGAGTAGGGATGGGTGTCGTTAAGAGTTTAACGGTACTGCTACTTTTATCGATCCCACTTATCAATCCGGTACTTTAACGGGAATGTTATCGGTACTTTTTTGTCATTTTGTAAGAAAAAAACAAAACAAATGAAGAACAGAATTAACATTACTTATTTTCTCATAGCATTGCTTAACAAACGAACAAAGAACGTGCCCATAACAATCAAATGACTATTGGTTACTTTTCATCATTAACCCATGTTTGTATTTATACAAACATGGGTTTGCTAGATGTAACTAGGTGCAATACTAGTGACATTTGAAAATGAATTAGTGCAGCTTTAAATGTGATTTCGTCAGTGCACTATACACCAATCAGCCATAACATTATGGCCACTGACAGGTGAAGTGAATGACACTGATTATCTCGTTACAATGGCACCTGCCAGTGGTGGGATATATTAGGCAGCAAGTGAACATTCAGTCCTGAAGTTGATGTTGGAATGGGTAAGTGTAA
>NW_019438443.1:0-578 GCF_002814215.2 Seriola lalandi dorsalis
CAGGCTTCTCCGTAGAGCTGACATTTGTGGGACCTAATAAAGCATAAAGCTATATTTCTTATTCCCTTTACATAGGCGCTGGCTTTCACCCCGTTTTTTCATTGTTTCCCCAGGAAATTTATCACGGCGCTGAAAAGGCCTGAGGAAAAGTACAGTGAGACCCCGTGGCATTAAAACTCTCCACTAAAACCAATAACAGAAATTGTTTCAGGTTGAGTGCAGGGAGCAGATGACACCTCCTCTGTCTCCTTAGACAACAATGGCCGACCGCATGAACAGAGGAGTATCGACTGTTTCTATCAATTATTACAACTTCATACTCTCCTGTTTTATTATTGAAACCTGGAGGCAGAGCTCCCACGACTACAGGAAGTACAATCAATTCAAGTTAAAATAGGAACTTAAGTCAATGACAGTGGAAAGTCCAATCAAAGCTTGAACCCCACCCAACTGCAATAAACCCGTTAAACCTTTACGATAAAATAGCAAAAGGTGAATAGAGGAGATATTTCTGTGTTTGTGTTTCTGACAGTCCTTCTCTCACCGGTGATGTCACAGCCGTCCATGCACCAATCAGG
>NW_019438444.1:0-694 GCF_002814215.2 Seriola lalandi dorsalis
GAGAGTGTTTTCCGATTTATTGGATTTGAACCCATTTGCAGTCACACTGGGTCAAGTCTGGCTGACTGTGTGATGAACATGGGGCCAGCTTCACAAAGGTAGACTTTGACTGTGGCTTAGATATAACAGAGTCCGACTTCAGGTAAACATCTGGGGCCAGTTTTGCAAAGATATGTCAGACTGGTCTGCAGTGTTAGGCCAGTTTTAATTGTTGCTCATAGATCAGTCTAATGTTAGTCAGACTGTTTCACAAAAACAAAGACTGATTTCAAGACGGAAACATTAGACACCTTACCACCAGGCTAACTCAGGCCTAAGACCAATGTTACCATGGTAACAATCAATAATACCTGCAGATTCCAAGCTGAACTCAAGAAACACAACTCACTCCTGCATCACATCCCGGCACATTGATTGAATTTAGTCTGTGTTGAAAATAGCTGTCTGGAGGTTTTTGGATTTACTTCAGGCAGTCTGCTTTCTGCTCCGCTGCCACCCACCGATGGAACAAAGCGTTCACTGCCGACTGTGCTGCACCGCTTCAAGCTTACGAGCAGCGGCTTCCAAAAGAGGGACATGGACCTAATGACCTAATGCTGTTCGCCTTTTGGAACCACTGCACACGTTCACGTTACTGCGACGCCAATTTGCAGACTTTGAGACACGTGGCCGGGCTGTGGAGGGTGTGACACAG
>NW_019438445.1:0-533 GCF_002814215.2 Seriola lalandi dorsalis
TTATATTATTATTACATCAGGCCCTATATTATATATTTCAGGGATTAGGTGTTTTTGGCTTGGGATCATTGCTCAGACGTCTTTATCAGATTTATATTGAGTTAAAAAAATGTGAAATATTAGTTTAAAATCAGATAAAAGTTTTGTCAATACCAAATTCGAAACAGCAGAGGCTGCTGCACACACAGTGCGATAACACACATGCATGTATGTATGTATGTATGCACGCATACACACACACACGCACACACACACCTTGATGTAGTCAGTGTGCATGCAGCAGTTTAAACTGACCAACATGGTGACAGACCCATGGTGTGAGAACATTCATTTAAAAGTCAGTGTTTCATTTAAACAGACTGAACAGTGATGGCTGTAGCTGCTAATGTTCTGAGCACCAAGCTGGTGTTATAAACTGTCGCTACGTTAGCCTAAACAAGCTAACGTTAGCCTTTGGAACGTTGTGGGTGGAGTGTCGTTACAACCGATGTCAGCTGTCACAGTTCACAAACAACAACGGTAACGTTTCAGGA
>NW_019438446.1:0-558 GCF_002814215.2 Seriola lalandi dorsalis
ATGATTTTGAGGGTTTCAGGATTAAGTAACTAAGACACAAGCACAAGAAAGCACAAGTTAATTTGATTACACAGCACATTTGTTACTAATGCAACACTGACAAATACTAAACACTACGACTAACACAAAGACACAAAAGGAAAAGGGGATAAAAGCACGAAGCCATGGCGAGTGAAGAAGGGAGCAGCTGATTTTCAAATCTATTTTGGAGATGATTTACAAGACTTAAAGACAAATTAAATGACTGTTACCCTGAGAAGCTGCATTGTTAGTCTTTTGATTAAACATGTTCTCATGACAATCACAAAATTGTATTTTCAATTTAGTATTTGATTTAGCATTTTGAGATTTAGACAAGCAGAATGATACTAAACAACAACAGCCTCTTGACTTAAAAACGGAAACAAAGGTATATCTAAAGCAGACATATTACTGCATCAACACACAGACTAAACATGCACAATCAACAGTGCAAAATGACTGCCAACAACCGTATTTTATAGTCCGCATTGTTACCAGTTCTTTGGTCTTCTTTGTCTGGATGCAAGTGGCCGGGAG
>NW_019438447.1:0-607 GCF_002814215.2 Seriola lalandi dorsalis
GTGCCAACAATCCTCTAAGTGGGGGGTTCCAGGTAAGTAGGGGAGTCCTCTTCTGCCCAACACAGCCCAGCACCACACAGTCCAGCACAGCAGCTTCCTCCTCTCAGCCTCCTCACACACTGTCTGAAAAATCAGTTTTTCAAGCCACACCACTTCACACTAATTAGTTCATTAAATTCACCTGTCACCTCAAGCTCCTCACGGTGCATTCAGGTGCACTGCCACTGTAGGGAAAATAAAGGACATCCACCTTTTGGAAACAAACTGATTGAGAACACCACATTATGACACACTCCCCCACTTTTTCCTGTCCACGTCCTCGGGGACCCAATTGTTCCTGTTGGTCCCAGTTGCAACATCCCCCCTTCAGTTATATTTTGCACTCACCAGCCATAGCGCTCTGGTGGCTGGCCTAGGTTTGTCCTCCATGAGCGTCGGGCTGGAGTAACCCGAGGATCATCTTCTCTGGCGTCATGGACCATCCTCTGGGGGGCTAACATCAGCCATTGAGTTGCCATGTCTGCAACGGAGTCACCGGCATCATTGTTGGCAGGTTGGGTTTCTTCCTGGACAGGGATATAGAAAGTACACAGACGTAACCTATTGC
>NW_019438448.1:0-535 GCF_002814215.2 Seriola lalandi dorsalis
TCCTCGGTTGAGAAACAGCATGAAGAGCATCATCTTACACACAGTGTTATCGTCGCTGCGCCTCAAGCCATTGCGGTAATGGAAGGCTTTCACAGGAAGACAGGCCACCAGCAAGAAGTCAGCCACCACAATATTGAAGAGGAAGACGCTTTTGTTCTTCCAGAACTTGAATCTAAAGAGGAAGAAAATCACAAAACAGTTATTTAATTCACTGCTACAGAGTTTATTCTGCCTCAAGAATAAACACAGGAAAACTGCTTCATGTTTAAGACTCAGTTCTCTGTTGACAAACTGATGCATGTGTTAGTGTAGTAATGTGACGTTTATATTTTATGTCTTAGGATTTCATAATTAACCACCGCTTTCCTTTTTGCATTGTTTATATCAGTGGATGGAAATAGTACGGCTGTGCCAAAGAAAATGCTGACTCTGCACGCTGCCTGCTGGGATGCTCCTCATCCACAGCACAATATGTTCCACATGTTTAAACACATGTTTATCAGTCAATCTCATGGCACTGTGGTTCCCAACCAGT
>NW_019438449.1:0-425 GCF_002814215.2 Seriola lalandi dorsalis
GATGGAGGGGAGACTATGTATTGTTGCCACATCAGTTCCTTCTGAGAGAATCTTCTCCAAAACAGGGCAGATACTCACGGAGAGGCGAAATCGTATCAGCCCATCCAAGCTGAGGCATCTGATCTTCCTGAAAGCCAACCTGCCCTGAGGACTAATGCTGTTTGCTGGAGTTTGGTTCTGGTTTTGGTTCTGTTCTGTGGATTTGTTTGAAATTTTTTTGTTTATTTATCCAATAAAAAAGTTTAATTGAGGACATTATTAATGTTAGCTTGAGTTTGGTTCTGTTCTGTGGATTTGTTTGAAGTTTAATGTTAATTTGTGCAATAAAAAAGTTTAATTGAAATAAACAAATGTAAGAGTGGTTTTGTCACAGAATAAATGCACAGAATTAGGCAATTATAAGGTCTCTCATAAAAACACTGAAA
>NW_019438450.1:0-944 GCF_002814215.2 Seriola lalandi dorsalis
TAAGGCATAAAAAGTCATAAAAACGTCATAGTATGGTAAAGCAACAAAGGAAATAGTATTTTAAGGCATAAAAATGCCAAAAAAACATCATAGTATAGTATGTCATGAAAATGTCAAAAAACGTCATAGTATAGTATGGCATAAAACGTCAAAAAAACAGCATAGTGTATTAAGGCATAAAAAGTCATAAAAACGTCACAGTATGGTAAAGCAATATAGTGTATTAAGGCATAAAAAGTCATAAAAACGTCATAGTATGGTAAAGCATCAAAGGAAATAGTATTTTAAGTCATAAAAATGTCAAAAAACGTCATAGTATAGCATGGAATAAAACGTCCAAAAAAAATCATAGTATATTATGGCATAAAAAGTCATAAGAACGTCATAGCATGGTACAGAATAAGATTACATAAGATAGGGAGGCATAATAATCCCAAAAAACGTCATTGTATAGTATGGCATAAAACGTCAAAAAAACAGCATAGTGTATCAAGGCATAAAAAGTCATAAAAACGTCATAGAATGGTACAGAATAAGATTACATAGGATAGGGAGGCATAATAATGCAAAAAAACATCATAGTATAGTATGTCATCAAAATGTCAAAAAACGTCATAGTATATAGTATGGCATAAAACGTCAAAAAAACAGCATAGTGTATTATGGCATAAAAGGTCGTACAAACGTCATATTATGGTAGAGAATAAGATTACATAGGATAGGGAGGCATAATAATACCAAAAAACGTCATAGTATAGTATGGCATAAAACGTCAAAAAAACAGCATAGTGTATTAAGGCATAAAAAGTCATAAAAACGTCATAGTATGGTAAAGCAACAAAGGAAATAGTATTTTAAGGCAAAAAACTGCCAAAAAAACATCATAGTATAGTATGTCATAAAAATGTCAAAAAACGTCATAGTATAGTATGGCATAAAACGTC
>NW_019438451.1:0-1235 GCF_002814215.2 Seriola lalandi dorsalis
ATACTATTTTTTGCTGTTTCTTCGCATTTTATGCCTTACTATACTATGTAGTTTGATGCCTGACCATATTATGGCCTTTTTATGACCTTTTATGCCTTAATATACTATGTTGTATTTTATGGTATTTTCTGTCATAAAATATTTTGCTGTTTCTTGGCATTTTATGCATAATTACATTATTTCATCTCATGCCTAGCCATAACATGACATTTTTATGACCTTTTATGCCTTAATATGCTATGTCGTATTTTTGACGTTTTTTGCCATACCATACTTGAGGTTTTTCTGCATTTTTATGCATAATGATATTATTTCATCTCATGCCTAGCCAAAATATGACGTTTTTATGACCTTTTATGACTTAATATGCTATGCTGTATTTTTGACGTTTTTTGCCATACTATACTATGACGTTTTTTGGTATTTTTCTGCCATAAAATATTTTGCTGTTTCTTGGCATTTTATGCCTTACTATACTATGTAGTTTGATGCCTGACCATACTATGACGTTTGTATAACCTATTATGCCTTAATATACCACGTTGTATTTTTGACCTTTTTTGCCATACTATACTATGACGTTTTTTGGTATTTTCTGTCATAAAATATTTTGCTGTTTCTTGGCATTTTATGCATAATTACATTATTTCATCTCATGCCTAGCCATAACATGACGTTTTTATGACCTTTTTTGACTTAATATGCTATGCTGTATTTTTGACGTTTTATGCCATATTCTAATATTTTGTTTTTTTTGCATTTTTATGCCTAATTATATTATTTCATCTCATGCCTAGCCATACTATGACCTTTTTATGACCTTTTATACCTTAATATGCTATGTTGTATTTCTGTCGCTTTTTGGCATTTTTTGTCATAAAATTCATTGCTGTTTTTTTCGCATTTTATGCCTTACTATACTATCTCCTTTGATGCCTGACCATACCATGACGTTTTTATGACCTTTTATGCCTTAATATGCTATGTTGTATTTTTGACGTTTTTTGCTATACCATACTATGAGGTTTTTTTGCATTTTTATGCATAATGATATTGTTTCATCTCATGCCTAGCCAAAATATGACGTTTTTATGACCTTTTATGACTTAATATGCTATGTTGTATTTTTGACGTTTTTTGGTATTTTCTGTCATAAAATATTTTGCTGTTTCTTGGCATTTTATGCCTTACTATACTATGTAGTTTGATGCCTGACCATACTATGACGTTTGTAT
>NW_019438452.1:0-456 GCF_002814215.2 Seriola lalandi dorsalis
AAATGAAATGTCTACCAAAGGTTTCAAGCCTGATCCACAGGGGGCGCCACAAATACCCAAAATATGTACCTCACAATCTTCGGGACAGAACTTCACCAAATGTTGTACACATGTTCTGGGGGCAAGTATTATCCAAAATCTGAAGTGCCACACTGATTGATGAAAGTGGGCGGGGCCTATTCATCAATATCTGCCATATTAAGCCTTTGCTCAATTTGCAGAGCAGGAATGAACCAGATGTGACAATTGGGATCATAACTCCAGATGGTGTGTAAATGGTTCACAAAAATATGATCCTATTCCGCCTTAAGGTGGCGCTATAATCAAAAATGTGAAAAGTTTGAAAGGCCCTCACCCTGCCCTCGCCACACCGAGAGTCCCGTCATCTTCAAATTTACCTCACAGCTACAGGTGAACATTCTCTACAAAAAGCCTCTGTGATAATATCGATCACCA
>NW_019438453.1:0-524 GCF_002814215.2 Seriola lalandi dorsalis
ACATGTCCTATGATAACTATTAATTTAGCTATACAGACTAATGAGCAGTGATAACTAACATGTCTTTAGGGTCATCAGGTGGGAACCTCCTTTCACCAGTGTTTCGTCTAGTTGGTCCCACGACACCTCCAGGAGGCTAGACAGTGATCACTGGCGTCCCAGAGTCACTCCCCTAATGCCAGCCATCACTGCTCCTCACACCACCACTATTTTCTTTATCTTGCCTCTGCTGCCACAAACAACACCATCATCAGCTCTGACAAAACACACCAGCAGATTCAGCAAACAAATCCCCTAAACAGTTGGAGAAAGTGGCGGCCATTTTGAATGAGGGAGGTAGAGTCAAGGAGAGAAGCCTTTTTGGGCTAAACTCTCCCCTGCCGGATTAGGCTGTGCTCTACCCCCCCCCCCACACTCTCCAACACCACACCATGCAACTCACCTAAAACAAACAAACTCACCTAAACAGCCAAAGACACACTACAAACCAATTCAAACAATACAAGCAAACAATACAGGCCACC
>NW_019438454.1:0-595 GCF_002814215.2 Seriola lalandi dorsalis
TAAACATTCTTACGGCATCCCACAACTGAGAGTCACAGCTTCTGCAGCTTCACCTGAATTTAATTTACGGACCAATTTAACACCAGTTTCACTATGACACCAGCCAAAGTATGAAAATATAGAAAAGCATTGGGCACAATATAACCAAGAATTATGAAACCATTATTTTTATTATTATTATTATAATATTTTGGAATCATTAATTAAAGTGGAGTTTAAACAGCCTTTTCTCAGCAGGATCCAGCAATAATTCCTAATGTTATATTTAAACAAGTTAGCACGACCTGGATCTGGGTAAATGGCAGAAGATGAATGAATGAATGAATGGATGGATGGACGGATGAAGTCATTAGATGTTCAGTGGATGATCGTCCTCACGACTGTTGCAGCTTGTTTTTCAGCAGGTTTTGCACAAAAAGTTCTGAACTGATTTGAAGCACACTTGGTGGATGGGGGAGGGGCCAGTGAAAAGGGGCGGACACAGGAACTTTTTATTACTTTCTTTAACATTGCATGATTGAATTTTTTTTTTTTTTTTTACATTTTCATATTGTTTTTGTTTTTATTTAACAAAAGCGCTATAACAAAACCAAGA
>NW_019438455.1:0-518 GCF_002814215.2 Seriola lalandi dorsalis
TGGTCAAAAATGGGAACCATTTTAAACGGCATACAATGCAATGCAACACACACTGTGCAATACACACTGTTCACCCAGCTCCAGTAACTGCACAGGTTCAACTAAGGATTCCCTGAGCTTGTCAGAATTAACTATCATTCAGAATAGCAGCAGTTAGGAGGGGGGCAGCTAGCAACATGTAATTTGTAAAAGGAAGTGAAGGGATTTTGGAAGAGGAAGTTTATTGTTCACTAACGTTACAGTTAGTGAACACCTTTTGCAATATCAGGTTCAGTTTATCTAGTTACTACAGTGAAAAATCTGTTTGCAGACACCCACATACATGTATTAGACAGATAAGAAAAATCAGATCACATCACATGACATTTCTTTAGTATAATGGTTCATAAATTATGTTAATTTGAGCTGGTTAAAAGACCAATGTACTGTAGACATCCAGCTCGTCTATACGAGTTTCATGTTTAAGTTTATAGGGACAAAACAAGTGGTAAAACACAGTGTAAATATAGAAAAGATTT
>NW_019438456.1:0-550 GCF_002814215.2 Seriola lalandi dorsalis
ACAATGTTCAATGCTTTATGACTTTTCAAGTCATTTTTTTTTTACTTTCTTTTATTTATTTGAATTGTCTTTTGTACAGCACTTTGGTCAGCTCAAGCTGTGTTTGAATGTGCTCTAGAAATAAAGCTGACTTGATTTGCAATGAACAACAAATGCATCTCAGCCAGGTGCATCAGCATTTAGTGTCCCCTGGAAACACATCTGTTGTGTTGTGTTGTCACACTGATGATCATGTGTCCTGAATGTGTTTGTGTGTTGTCTATTTGCATGTGTTCTTTCTTAACTTGCAGTGTGCTGAGCTCTCAGGGCCACCGTAGAGGTCCCTGTGAATACAGTAAGACAGGGATGTGTGTGTGTGTGTGTCAGCGAGCCAAGTGAGCATGGCAGCCACCTCAGAGGAGGTAGCTTTCCTGCTAATGCAGCTGGTGTTCAGTGTTGCTGGCTGCCTAAGCAGCTCTGTCCGCCGTCTCTGCTCGATACAGCCCAGCGCCTCGCTTCAAGCTCCTCTGTCTTGTTGAAGCTCTTTGTCCTCTCTACCCTCCCATGTCAT
>NW_019438457.1:0-519 GCF_002814215.2 Seriola lalandi dorsalis
GCATTGGAGGCAATGAAAGACTCGGAAACTTCATACATTGTGAACATAATAAAGAGCAGATGCCGGGGTTAACGCCGGGTGATCACAGGATTAATGTGTAAAATGAGGTCATTGCCACCAGGAGAGCCAAAGAGGAGGCTAGTATTCGTCCTGATTCTCTGAAAAAGATGGCCTTAAGAATAACTCTCATTTTACACAGTTTTTTATACCTGTGCATATGACCGGGCTGCCACAGTCACTGGTAGGCAGTGCAAAGCAACACTGATATCATGGCCTCTATATGGGTTGAATAGGTTATTTCTTAACATGAATATTATCATCTATGATGAACCTTTGGGTAACACACGCATGAATAGCCTTAGGTTGTTGTTACAGTAATGTTTCCTGACAATAATGTCAATTGTTGTTGAATTTATTGAAGCACAAGTGGACATATTCTATGCTGTTTTAAATAGTATAAAATAGCAAAATTCATATTCACAAACCATGTGTGCTGCAAGGATATGATTCAATTACACA
>NW_019438459.1:0-511 GCF_002814215.2 Seriola lalandi dorsalis
TGTTGGGTGTTTTACTTTCTGCCCTCCTGTGCCCCTGCCCCAATTAGTTTCACCTGTTCCCAGTTACCCCTCGTATTCCTTTGTATTTAGTCTCTGTCGTTCCTGTTTTTATAGAACTCCTTTAAATTTTTATTGTTGCCCATTTTTAGTTTCGCTGGGAATTAGGGGCGGAGTCAGGCACTACCAAGATGGCGACAGCGGAGCAGCTCACTCTGAGCTTCAAAACTGTTTGTCACAAAACCCACTGAGGTTACGTCCAAGTTTTTCTCTGTGGTTTTGCTGCCTGAGTTTTGTTTCCTGCCTGCCGGGACTCTAAGGTTTTCCACCTGTCAGCCATCATGTGTATTAAAGTAGAGTAAAAATCTCGAAGATCTCTGGTGAGTCTTTGCTTGCACTTTTGGTGTATTTCCTGTTTTATTTTGAAATAAGTTTTAGGCATGTGCCCATTGTTGTTTTACTTCCTGTCTTTGTCTCATTTTCCATCCTTTGTGATTGTCTGCCCCGCCCTGAT
>NW_019438460.1:0-490 GCF_002814215.2 Seriola lalandi dorsalis
TTATGGATCAAGGTATAAGATCTTTTCATGTAACGTGACTGATGATAACAACAAGAAACAGCTGACCTTCCCCATCCAGGCCTCACCTGAGGAGTCAGGTAAGAACATGATGAGCTGATGAGCGTCTATCACCTGCAGATGGTGAACATGAGGCGTTTTCTAAACGGCTTCTTGGTTTGTTCATTTGTCCAGGTGAGGACAAAACCATAGCAACAGAAAACAACATGAAGGCAGGTGAGAGCACGACAGCATCTACAACCAGTGGAGCTTCAGTGTGATGTCTCTCTCTCTCTCTCTCTCTGACACTTGATCGTCCAGCTCTCAGTCCGACCACTTGTGCTGTTTTCAGCCATGAAACCAGCTGTGTTCATGTCTGTTGTCAAACATCAGCTGTTTTCTAATCAACAGATGATTATTTGATTAATCATGCAAACATTTATCTGAACTAACGCTCAACTTCCTCTTTCCTCTTCTTCTTTTCATGAGGTGA
>NW_019438461.1:0-504 GCF_002814215.2 Seriola lalandi dorsalis
AGTCATAGTATAGTAAGGCAAAAAAAGTCAAAAAAAAGTCATAGTATAGTAAGGCAAAAAAAGTCATAGTATAGTAAGGCAAAAAAAGTCACAGTATAGTAAGGCAAAAAAAGTCATAGTATAGTAAGGCATAAAAAGTCAAAAAAATAGTCATAGTATAGTAAGGCAAAAAAAAGTCACAGTATAGTAAGGCAAAAAAAGTTAAAAAAAAAAAGTCATAGTATAGTAAGGCAAAAAAAAGTCATAGTATAGTAAGGCAAAAAAAAGTCATAGTATAGTAAGGCAAAAAAAGTCAAAAAAATAGTCATAGTATAGTAAGGCAAAAAAAGTCACAGTATAGTAAGGCAAAAAAAGTCAAAAAAATAGTCATAGTATAGTAAGTCAAAAAAAGTAAAAAAAAAGTCATAGTATAGTAAGGCAAAAAAAGTTTTAAAAAAGTCATAGTATAGTAGGGCATAAATAGTCATAGTATAATAAGGCATAAAAAGTCAAAAAAATAGTCAT
>NW_019438462.1:0-555 GCF_002814215.2 Seriola lalandi dorsalis
TCACAATGACACAAGCCTCAGGCCAGTACTTTGTGAAACCGCCTGTTTGTTAATGTCTGCATGTTTTTCTTCAGTGTTTTTTATATTATTGGGGTTTTTTTTTTCTGGTACAAAAAAGCCAAAAAAATTAAGTAAAGTTAATTAAAAAAAGTGGTTTAATGAAGACATGAAAACATGGGCAGATATAATGTGTTTTATTTCACAGTATGGAAGGATGAAAGAGAAACAGAAAGGAAAGGAAGAATAAAGAAAGAGTGATGATGATGATTATTAACATGTTTCAAGATGATCAAAGAATAGAGAAAGAATAGAGAAGAAGAAAAGAAAGGATAGAGGAAAAGAAGGAATAAAAAGTGTTGGAAGATTAAAGGGACAGTCCATGTAATTGTGCTTTGGTAGAAGAAGAAGAAGTGTCTTTCTCCAGTGAGACATTTCACACTCCAGCAGCTCGTACATCCTCACTTTCAAAACCAAATGTTTCCAACACTTCCACTTCCTGTCTCTGAGTCTGCCGTTGCCATGGAAACTGTGGACGGTGTCCAGTTACACCACAGA
>NW_019438463.1:0-512 GCF_002814215.2 Seriola lalandi dorsalis
AGCGACCCGGAGTGTTATCAAAGCAACGGCGGCGGCGTGGAGGGGCGACGCAGCACACACCTCTTTAACACGTCGGTCACAGGCGAGAACGCCGGGTTAAATATTCACTGAGAGACGGGAGGAGGTTCTGGAGGAGGACGGCTGCTGTCTCAGAAGACGGTCCCCACAGTGTCCTACAGTCCCTCAGTCCCACAGTGTCCCCACAGTGTCCCACAGTCCCACAGTCCCACAGTCCCACAGTGTCCCCACAGTGTCCCCACAGTGTCCCCACAGTGTCCCACAGTCCCTCAGTCCCACAGTGTCCCCACAGTGTCCCCACAGTCCCACAGTGTCCCCACAGTGTCCCCACAGTGTCCCCACAGTCCCACAGTGTCCCCACAGTCCCACAGTGTCCCCACAGTGTCCCCACAGTGTCCCCACAGTGTCCCACAGTCCCTCAGTCCCACAGTGTCCCCACAGTGTCCCCACAGTCCCACAGTGTCCCCACAGTGTCCCCACAGTGTCCCCACAGT
>NW_019438464.1:0-542 GCF_002814215.2 Seriola lalandi dorsalis
CGAATGACAAAACAAACTACTACTACACACGTTTTTTGTCAGACGAAAATGGCTTCGTTTTGAAACTCTACAGGAAGATTCCTCACGTATGCACAGTTAGCCCGGTAACGTTACGCAGAAAAAATGAGTATGAAAAGCAAAGCCGTTGAAAAATATCAGACGTCCGAATAAAACGTTATTGCTACGTCTTGATAGTTTTAACATTACATGTTAAAGTTATTCTCTTGTTGCTGTCTGCTGGGTTTTGCATTTAACAGAAATCAAGGCTAGCGGCTTGTTTTTGACAACTCGTCCGTGTGCCATGGAGGGGTGAAACTGACAAAACCTTTGTGCAACTATAACACAGGAACACAGTAGAGACTAAAAATGAATGACAGTGCAGTATTATCTAAAGACACAACACAATATGGCAAAAACGATAATACATCATGGAGAAATAGAACAGTATGGTTTGGGAACAAAAATATGCAACACATGACAGCACACATCTTGAGAAGCCTGATGGTGAAGAAGCTAGCATGTTGTGCAAAAGCTTAACAGAA
>NW_019438465.1:0-497 GCF_002814215.2 Seriola lalandi dorsalis
TGTGACGAGGGCCGGCGGCTCACCTGCAGGTGACATGTTTCCCTCTGGTGTGAGAGGTGATGAGATGAACGACAGGATGGAGATATTAATGAATAATGAATAAATAGAGAATGAAATTTGGACCTTTGCATGTTTCAAATTGTCATTAGAGAAGTCTGATGTTAATAACCAACACATAACTGAAATCTCCAGATCACCAGGTCTAACGTCCGAAATCCACCACACACCTGTAAAGTGAGGGGAGTGGATCTTGCAGGTTATGATGATATCACAGACAAACACCTGCCAACGTCTCCCTAACCTCCTCTGTGGCGCTTCCTGCTACAGCAGGTGACTGTGTCATGACGACTCAACAGGCCAATCAAACACCTGCCGCACCGTCGCAGCTGGTAACGATCATATTTACAAACCAATCAAAAGACAGAGGGAGAGGGAAGGGGGGGGGAGAGAGAGAGAGAGGAGAGAGAGAGGGAGGGGAGAGAGAGAGGAGAGAGAGA
>NW_019438466.1:0-464 GCF_002814215.2 Seriola lalandi dorsalis
CTAATGGACAGTGTTTTGTTTTGTGAAAGAAAAACTGAGGGCTTTGGGTCAGTTTTCTGACAGTTGTCTCTTATGCCAAAAATAGAGGGAATCTTTATTACTGTCGAAAATGCTGATCTGGAAAATTACTGGAGGCCTGATAGATAGAAGATCATAGAAAACATGCATATGGTTCAGCAGTCACCATATGGGAACAGTCTGGACACTTATCAGATCAGCATTATTTGAATCTCAGCAGATGAAATGATTCTACAGTGGGCAATTAGATAATAATAATATTATAAAATCATTTAAAAAAAAGGCTAAATGGGCTGTAGATCATAATACATGTCAGTCCTCTGAACTGAAAGACATTATTTTAGAAAATTATTTTAATCCTACTGAATGTCGATGCATAACCGATCATGACTTGACAGGATTTTTTGACAGAACGTGGTGCCAAGAGAGTATCTTCACACGCATGT
>NW_019438467.1:0-453 GCF_002814215.2 Seriola lalandi dorsalis
CAACTTCTTAATTTTGGTAACGGCAGGACTTCCCTCCATCCTCCTCTCCACACACACACGCAAACACACACACGCAAACACACACACACACACACACACATACATACACACGACTCCCCCACAGCTGTTATTCACGAGTGGAAAAGGAATCTGGTATTTACAGCCACAGCCAGATTATTATTACAGAGTGAACAGTCTCAAGGCTGCGGAGAGGAGGCTGCCCGCCTTACATCCTCACTGGTGAGAGCGGCAGCAGCAGCAGCACATAGTGCTCAGTTTTGTTCAAGTGATAAAATAATCACCAGTGGCGTCAAGAGATTAGAGTGTAAACCAAATATCAAACTACGGTAATGTTGTAATAAAGTGAGAAGGAGCAGCAACTGAGTCACAAGATGGAGTTCTGCAGACACACCCTAAGTCCCTGCAGGAATCTAATGGGGCTATTACCATTAA
>NW_019438468.1:0-504 GCF_002814215.2 Seriola lalandi dorsalis
TAAAACATCATAAAAACATCATAGAATGGTAAGGCATTAAACGTCATAAAAATGTCACAGAATGGTAAGGCATAAAATGTCAAATTAAAGTAAGGCATAATACATCATGAAAACGTCATACTATACTAAGGCATAAAACATCATAAAAACATCATAGTATAATATGGCATAAAAACATCATAAAAACATCATAGTATAATATGGCATAAAATGCCATAAAAACGTCATAAAATGATAAGGCATGAAATGTCATAAAAACGTCATAGTATAATATGGCATAAAATGCCATAAAAACATCATAGAATGGTAAGGCATTAAACGTCATAAAAATGTCACGGAATGGTAAGGCATTAAATGTAATAAAAACATCATAGTATAATATGGCATAAAATGCCATAAAAACGTCATAGAATGGTAAGGCATAAAACGTTATAAAAACATCATAGTATAATATGGCATAAAATGCCATAAAAACGTCATAGAATGGTAAGGCATAAAACGTTA
>NW_019438469.1:0-490 GCF_002814215.2 Seriola lalandi dorsalis
ACACGCTGATGTAACATTCTTAGATTTATTTCAAGCCAGCAACAACATGTCTTGACATTTATATTAGCTGTAAGACTGCCAACAGTTGTTTGCTCCAAAACTGTTGTCACTGAATATTACTGGCAGACAATCCATCTGACAACTCAGACATACAGTCGCCAGTTTATTAGGTACACTTAATAACTATAAGGTTCATTTTTTAAACTGGACTTCTGTGTCTTACACTAGACTAATACTGTGTATCAGACTGAGCTAGTTCTGCCTATTTCTGGCTACTATAATATCTATATTCTGTATTAATGGCTCCGGGGGTGGAACAGGTCATTCAATAATCGCAGGGTTAGCAGTTCAGTTCCTGGCTCCGCATATTAAAGCGTCCTGTGCCTGTGTGTGTGTCTGTGTTTTCTTGTGCAGTAAAAGCACAATACAAATGCAGCCCAACCATTTAAGTACAGTATAAATGTCCATTAAGCAAAGGGTCAACAAGATA
>NW_019438470.1:0-487 GCF_002814215.2 Seriola lalandi dorsalis
TTGTTGAAGACAAAGCCAAACTCATCCACGTGTTTGATGGTCTCCTGGTCTGTGTTGTACTCCGCCTTCAGGGAGGGGGCGAAGCAGCTGATAGTGGTTGTGTTCAGCACTTTGCACACCTGGAGAGGAATCAGATCAGGTGTGCAAGTTACAAATCTCCCGGTACATACAGTTACCCACAACCACAGCTGATGTTACACACATTCTTGAAAGCAAACAATATCATACACATATTCAATTCCTCATAGTGATTCGTCATTGCATAAATTATTTCAAGACATATATAATTAATGTTTGCAGGTGATTTACAAAAAAAGTCAATTTTGAAATCTTCGCAGACATTTATGAGTCAATATTTTACCCTCAGAAAACATTATGCATTATATTAACATTATTATTGTTATTATTATTATCATCACTATTTTACCAATAACCAATAACTGTCTTGAATTAGCATGTTTGCCATGTTTTTCTGCAGTTCTTCAAA
>NW_019438471.1:0-653 GCF_002814215.2 Seriola lalandi dorsalis
TCATTTATCAATCTCTCTGAAAGACTTGCAGCTGACTGGCAATTTTCCTATGACGTGATTTGATGAGAACTTGACCCAACAGACTTGCGGGTAAAAGATGGTTGCAGTGTACTACTGGGCCATGTAAGGGTGCCCAAAAAAAACTACTTATGAACCAGACATTCAGCAGGTTCTAACCTGCAGCCAGGAGGAACTTCAGATCCAGACGTCCGACGACTAAAATCCTTCATCTGCTTCAAATATAGAGCTGAAAACCACCAAGGTGTCAAAAGTGTCTGTGGCTTAAAACTAGATAAAAGTCAATGTTGAGCTTCTGTCAGACAAACACACTGACACATGATCATAGAGGATATGATGTCACTGACAGGCGACCTAATGACATGGAGCGTTACCATGATTAAAATCACAGATTTCACTGGTTTGAGAATTGATGGAAACATTTGGGAGAATGTAAGAACACAACTCAGCAACATATAGAACATAGGTCTAGATGTTTTTAGACATTTTAATGAGGAAAAGTTACGGATTCTAATTTTAAAGGCTTGAAGGTTATCATCAGTCTGGAGTTACATGTAAAATTATAGATATTTGACTACATCTATCGTTTCTTACTCTCAATGTTAGCCATTAATAATATAATTAAAAAATATAGT
>NW_019438472.1:0-485 GCF_002814215.2 Seriola lalandi dorsalis
ACCTCATTCTAAAAGAAGTCAGCCCTGGTGTTGTGGAAGTGGGTGTAGGACGGGTGAGCACTGACTGCAAGGATGAGATTGTACAGAACCTATGTTTCCAAGGTGATGGCTTGACTAACATCCAGCAGGAGAAAATGCAGGCCATGTTGCAGAACTGGGGACATTTGTTTGCAAAGCATGACGAGGACTTCGGCTGTACAGGACAGGTGCAACACAACATCCCCACTGTGGTAGCGGCACCGATCCGAGAGCGATATCGGCCCATCCCTCCAACCATGTACCAGGAAGTCCGTGGCCTCCTGAAGGACATGTTGAAAGCCGGAGTGATAAAGGAGAGCTCCAGCCCATGGGCCGACCCCCGTCGTCCTCGTCCGCAAGAAGAGTGGTGAGTTGCGCTTTTGTGTTGACTACTGCAAACTAAATGCTGTCACCCATAAAGATGCCCACCCATTACCACGCATTGAAGAGGCATTAACCACTCTTTC
>NW_019438473.1:0-510 GCF_002814215.2 Seriola lalandi dorsalis
GATGAAACATAATTCTTTCAAAACATATTTCTTCATTTTGTGTTTTGATAATGGTGGTGAATAGTACAAAAATCTCCCAAGTTCACCTGAGGTGCTATCTAGGGACTTCGAAGACCACATCATATGATGCAGATCATTTTCATGTTCATGAGAGCCTTCAGTGACTTTGGTGTCCAAGAACAATGACATCTTGACAGAGACAACTCCCAGGGTCAAATCATTCCAGGAAGACGCTGCCTTCCAAAACGAAAATATCTGCATTAGTGCTTCCTCACTAATTGAATCAGGGTTTTCCTTTATAATTTGTCACCCATCTGTATATTTTTGGAGGTGTGTGTGTAAATAAGGTCCAGCACCATTTTTTGAAGAGAAAAGAAAGTCATGGGTAAATTTTTTGTAATGAGCAATGCTCCCCATAGGCCCTGCCTGCAGCCCTACTGAACTTGGCTCACTAGTCTTTAATTTACTGACGACATATGGACCATCAATTTTGAATAATGTTCTCTCTGA
>NW_019438474.1:0-553 GCF_002814215.2 Seriola lalandi dorsalis
CTTAGAAATACAAATACTGTTAAAACAAAACAACAACAAATCAAATCAGTCCTTCAGTCAATCAATCAATCAAATACTCCTACTATCACATATCAGTGTTGCTCTGCATCGACCATTGGGTCCACCAGTATCACAATGTTGAGCAGTCTGTCCAAAAATGTGAGAATGTGGTCTGTGTTGTATCGACCAAGGTTGGCATGGCAATGGAGGACACCATCTACAATGTCTCTGTGAACAACGTGACCAAGAAGTGATGGACGCAGTGTGATCAGTGGAAGCCTGAATTATGAATGGTATTCTGGTTACGTTCCTGTGCCCCGGCTGAAACGTCTGGATGACAGAGGCTCCAGTAAATCAGCTCACGTCGGGCTGGAGCCTCTGTTCGGCCTCTCTCAGTGTCAACCCGTGGTTCATGACTGCCCAGATTTTATCTGAAAGCTGTGGCCTTTTTTGTCTTCGTCCTCCCCCTCCAGCTCTACCTCCACCTCTCACTCTTCCTCCACCTCTCACTCTCACCCTCCCAGGTTACAGGTGTAGTTCAGTGTGTGTGTGT
>NW_019438475.1:0-573 GCF_002814215.2 Seriola lalandi dorsalis
CTAGAGTCCTTGCCTGGAGCAGCGGCACTGACATCCTCCAGGAACTGAAAGCAAGCATGCAGTCTTAGAAGGGCCCATGGAGTAGAATACTTGATGGACTTCTTTGTTGCTTTTCTAGCCAATATTGTATTTGCACTGGAGGGAGCGTCTTCTGCTCCCTGTAATTGTTAACATTTTTTGTCACAGTATCAGGACAGTATTTATTTATATTTGATTTTAAAAGTACAGCTTTAATGAAGGCAGACACGTCAGCCCAATTACAACACAAATATCCTACAAAAACAATATTTACATGTGCAGTGTATGATGGACACTGGATCGTGATTCAGATGTTAAATTTAGTATTGTTTTCAAAATGTTAATTGTTTTCTGGGGCAGGATCCAAGATGCAAGGAAGTGCTCTGGAAAGAAGGACTTACAAACTAACTAGGATCTAAAAATAGTGAAATTCAGGGAAATCTTGGATTTTACACTCCATGAACAGGTTTTACAGAAAAAAACCCTGTTTAATACAGTAGCTTGAATGAAAGTACAGTATCTCTTATAATGGCAACTCCTGCCATGAAAGTAACC
>NW_019438476.1:0-462 GCF_002814215.2 Seriola lalandi dorsalis
TATACCATGACGTTTAATGCCTTACTATACTATGACGTTTTTTTGCATTTTTATGCCTCACTATAGTATGACCTTTTTTTTGCATTTTTATGACTTACTATACCATGACATTTTATCCCTTACTATATTATTACGTTTTATGGCATTTTTATGCCTTACTATACTATCACCTTTTTTTGCAATTTTAAGCCTTACTATACTATGATGTTTTTTGCCTTACTTTAGTATGAGGTTTTTTGGCACTTTCATGCCTTATTATACTATGAGCTTTTTTTGCATTTTTATGACTTACTATATTCTAAATTTTTATGCCTTACTATACTATGATGTTTTGTTGCATTTTTATTACTTACTATGCTATGACGTTTTATACCTTACTATACTATCAAATTTTTTCGGATTTTTATGCCTTACTATACTATGATGTTTTGTTGCATTTTTAAGCCTTACTATACTATGATG
>NW_019438476.1:1711-2318 GCF_002814215.2 Seriola lalandi dorsalis
ATGCCTTACTATACTATGTGCTTTTTTTGCATTTTTATGACTTACTATATTTCAACTTTTTATGCCTTACTATACTATGACTTTCTTTTGCATTTTTATGCCTTACTATACTATGACGTTTTGTACCCTACTATACTATGAGATTTTTTTGCATTTTTTGCCTTACTATATTTTTACATTTTTATGCCTTACTATACTATTACGTTTTATAACTCACTATATTATGACGTTTTTTGGCATTTTTTAAGCCTTATTATACTATTACCTTTTTTTGGCATTTTTTTAAGCCTTACTATACTATGACGTTTTTTGGCATTTTTATGCCTTACTATACTATGACCTTTTTTTGCATTATTATGCCTTATATATTTTTAACTTTTTATGCCTTAATATACTATGACGTTTTTTTTGTTTTTTTGGGGGGGCATTTTTTTAAGCCTTATTATACTATGACGTTTTATACCTTACTATACTATGATGTTTTGTTGCATTTTTATGCCTTACTATATTTTAACGTTCTATGCCTTAATATACTATGAAATTTTTTGAAACTTTATGCCTGACTATACTATGACGTTTTTTGCCATTTTTATGCCTTAATATACTA
>NW_019438477.1:0-510 GCF_002814215.2 Seriola lalandi dorsalis
GAAAGATATCTATATTGTTCTTTTTACATATCTTAAATTATGTTTTAAATGGTCAAATGATGTCATATATATCATGAAGTGATTTGTGACTAAATGTGACAGAATTCAATTATAGATATGTCAAACTGGAATTATGGATAGTCATAATTTCAGAGAAATCCAACACACCAGTGACCTGTAAACTCTATATAGAGAGACAGAGCTGCAGCAGCAGAGACACAGCCGGTGTGAACACACACACACACACACACACACACATGCTTCTCTGCAGCAGCTCAGCGACGTCAGCTGCTACGTTCATGCAACACAGGCAGTGTGTTCCCGGTGTAAGTAACTCCAGTCATTGAAGGTCCCGTGTCTTGCTTTCATTACACTTTAATGCACTGTATTTCCCTTTGATAGATCATGTTGGGTATTCGACAGTGAATCTTATCTCGTTTATGGAGAGATGGACACTTTGGTTCGATTGGCGGAGAGACATGTTCAAAAACTTGTGACTTTATTGCCCCA
>NW_019438478.1:0-499 GCF_002814215.2 Seriola lalandi dorsalis
CCTCACTTTTGACACCATCTCGGCTGCTTGATGCTTGTTACTGGGAATCTGTTTGCATCTGTAAGCAAAGTGAGCAGTAAAATACAAAGTGAGTCTACATTCAGGAGCCAGGAACAAATTACCACATCATCTTTATTTAGTTACGGTAGGCAAAACAAACGAGTCAGTTTGGTACTGGAGCAGTCACTGACTAAGGGTCATATGCGGGTTACATGCACGTGACGCCACGCCACGCCACGCCACACCACACCACACCTCTCCCTCCCTCCTGCCAGTTCTGGTGAAGCAATCGGCACAATTCGCTATTATTCCTCCTCCCTTCACTGTTTAGTGACGTGATCACAGGTGAAAACTTGGCTGTTGTACTGATATTTACGTGTACATTCACATACACACAGATACATTTACCGATGTGTTGCTTACACTTTGTCAGGGCGCGTGGCATGGCGCGCGCCTCGCCTCGCCGGCTTTCATGTGAGGTCGGCAAAACAGGGGCGAA
>NW_019438479.1:0-539 GCF_002814215.2 Seriola lalandi dorsalis
ACATGCGTGGAAATACACACTACAATGCACAGAGCTACCTGGAGGAGCAGTGTGTGTGTGTGTGTGTGTGTGTACAGTTGGACCTCTGTGTCCATGCACACATGCCTGCAGATCAATAGCCAGCCGGATAGTGCAACTTCATCAAATATGAGAGTAAAAGGCAGCGAGAGAGAGAGCGAGAGAGAGAGAGAAAGAGAGAGAGAGAGATTAAAAGGAACAGGTGAAGTCCCTTAAAAAACTGCAAAAACTGATGCTGTGAAAGCAGTGAAAAAGGTTACCAAACCAAATTTGTGCAACTCAGCATGCAAGTTTTGGATCTATCTATCTATCTCTCTGAACACACAGTATATAGTATACCATTTATAGCTGGCCTGAGTGAATCAGCAGAGCCATCAGGTTGTAATGGCCGTGTTTTACACTTGTGTGAATGTGCTTGGACGTGACTTGTCCACTGATTGCCACACAGCTGTGAATGATCCAGTTATTGTGACGCTGAATGAAGCAGCTGATGCCAATCAGCTAATGTAAGTTGGACTTCG
>NW_019438480.1:0-522 GCF_002814215.2 Seriola lalandi dorsalis
AAAACAGGGCAAGAATCTGCAGCCTATTACCTCCTACTTTTGATTGTATATTTTTATTCCCTCCCTTCGCTCCCCCTTTGTAAACAAAAATATAATGTTGGGTCACATGTGATGAAAGTATATTTGTAATTCGTCATCATGTCATCACAAATAACTCCACAGTTCTGGCTCTGACTCACAGTGAGCATATACTGTCTGTTTTCTTGTAATACTAACACTAGGGTTCGTTCTTTTCATGCTTGTTTGTTAACCATTCTTCTTATATCTTATTATTTCTTGTGTTTTATGTTGTTTTATGTTGTTTTATGTTGTTTTTTAAGCTTCTGGACGTCCCCTGATAACCATTGCACCCTGTGTTTAATATCACAACTTGAACTTTGGGTTATTCTGTCAGGCAAAGTCTGCAGAAATGCTGACTTGTGGAAAGTGAGCATTAAAGGCTCTAAATTTCTGCTGGAGAGCCCTCGTGCCCTCGATGGTTTGACAGTGGGACCTAAACCCTCACGAACCTACCAGGAACGA
>NW_019438481.1:0-546 GCF_002814215.2 Seriola lalandi dorsalis
ATATATAAAGAGGAGCACAGTACCATTAAAACTTGCTCTGCGTGTGTGTGGGTGCGCATGTGTGCGTGTGTGTTTGCATTATATTGTTGTGCTTATGTGTATGTATTTGTGTGTGTGATCTCGTATGAGATGTACTGCATTTGTATATTAAACCTATAAAGTGTCAGCCTGTTTGGACAATGCAAATCATCAAAATTCACCATACCGCCACAGGCAAGTCCTGCAACATAAATTAAAATGCTAAAGGTCTTAAGATAAGACTGACCAAATATAATGTCGATCAGATTAATTCCCTAGGAGGAGTTTGTTTGAAGTCTTGAAATCTAAAAAATTGCTGATTAAATTTCCTGTTGGGTTCAGGGTATGGGTTGTGTTTATGTTTTTTGTAGGTTTTGACATGCTACATGTCCCTACCAAGTTTCATGCATGTAGCTGAAACCCAGTGCGATTTATGCCACAATAGCGGGCACTATCGAGCCATTTGTGCAAGACCCATAAAATATTGAAATTTTCACCACACCTGACGTGTGCAAAATGTTGGGCATC
>NW_019438482.1:0-492 GCF_002814215.2 Seriola lalandi dorsalis
TCACTAGTTTACACTGTGCCACACAGGGGGGAACTGGGCTCACTGCTGGTTCTGGCCTGGTTACTGAGGCCAGGACCACCACTGGACCCAGTTCCTCCCTGTCCTGGCGTGGGTTTTCCTCCGGGTCCTCCGGTTTTTCCCACACTCTAATTCAAACTCTAATTTGGACAATAAAATCATTCAATTAGATACTTTTGATTCCTGAATGGACTTCTTCTTAGATATAATCATATGACATGACATATATAATATTTCCTAATCATATTTATCCATGTTGAATATTGATCATACAGTATGAGAGTAACTTATTTTAAATCTTAATCTGCAAAGAACATTTTAACATTTTAACTCATTTAAAAAGTTCAATATTTTCCTCCTTAAATATGAAGTAAAGCACAAAATGTGTTTGTAAAATCTTAACTTAAGGGGTTTGTGCAATGGTTTAAATGACTTTAAGTGATTTCTTAAATATGAGACCAAAATAATAAGAAA
>NW_019438483.1:0-540 GCF_002814215.2 Seriola lalandi dorsalis
GACTTTTTATGACTTTTTATGCCATACTATACTATGACGTTTTTATGCCCTTCTATAATATGAGTTTTTACAAGTTTTTTTGCCATACTATACTATGACTTTTTCATGCCTTATTATACTATGACGTTTTTATGCCTTATTATACTATGACGTTTTTATGCCTTACTATACTATGACGTTTTTATGCCTTAATATACTATGACGTTTTTATGACTTTTTATGCCAAACTACACTATGACTTTTTATGACTTTTTATTCCATACTATACTATGACATTTTTATGCCCTTTTATAATATGAGTTTTTACAACTTTTTTTGCCATACTATACTATGACTTTTTTATGCCATACTATACTATGACGTTTTTATGCCTTATTATACTATGACGTTTTTATGCCCTTACTATACTGTGACGTTTTACGACTTTTTATGCCATACTATACTATGACATTTTTATGACTTTTAATACCAAACTATATTATGACGTTTTTGTGCCTTACTATACTATGACGTTTTTATGACTTTTTATGCCAAACTATA
>NW_019438484.1:0-362 GCF_002814215.2 Seriola lalandi dorsalis
TCCACTGCAGAGACACAACAGTGCTGCTGTTGTGTAAATGTTTGATATTATAACCTACTATAAAACTGTGATAGAATATGAATTTGTTTTGTTTTTTTAGGTGGATGCAAACAAAAGAAGCTGAACTCCGATCTGTTTGTGAGGAAGAGTGACCTGTTCTGCTTCAGCTGCTTTAGTAACTCAAAGGTAAGATGTTGACTCTTTTGTCAGGTAACTGGTCATAAAGTAAGGATATACTGTACCAGTAGTACTCATTATTAATATGCTACTTAATGTTCTTAACCCACTATAGGTATCAGATGTCACTGAAAAGACTGCACCAGAGTTTCACATTGGAGCCAACCACTTCACACTCACAGAGT
>NW_019438485.1:0-615 GCF_002814215.2 Seriola lalandi dorsalis
ATAGTATGGCATAAAACGTCAAAAAAACATCATAGTATTTTAAGGCATAAACGGGCATAAAAACATCATAGTATGATAAGGAATAAAACGACATAGTATAGTAAGGCATAAAAATGCCAAAAAATGTCATGATATAGTATGGCATAAAATTATGAAAAATCGTCATAGTATAGTATGGCATAAAATTATGAAAAATCGTCATAGTATAGTATGGCATAAAACATCAAAAAAACGTTGCAGTATTTTAAGGCATAAACAGTTATAAAAACATCATAGTATGATAAGGAATAAAACGACATAGTATAGTAAGGCATAAAAAAGCCAAAAAATGTCATACTATAGTATGGCATAAAATTATGAAAAATCGTCATAGTATGGCATAAAACGTCAAAAAAACATCATAGTATTTTAAGGCATAAACGGGCATAAAAACATCATATTATGATAAGGAATAAATCAAAATGGTAGAGTGAGGAATAAAAAAGCCCAAATACTTTAAAGTTTATTGTGGCATGAAATTATAAAAAAATGTCATAGTATAGTATGGCATAAAACGTCAAAAAAACATCATAGTATTTTAAGGCATAAACAGTCATAAAAACATCATAGTATGAT
>NW_019438486.1:0-362 GCF_002814215.2 Seriola lalandi dorsalis
GTCGGGGATTCAGACTCGTCACTTTAATTGGCTCAAGTGTTCCTCCTATGATGACAGAGAATCTGTGTCCAACTAAAGGTGTAATCATAACTTCTTTTTCACACAGGATATTTGAACGTGTGACAGCAGGAAAAGCACAGGTGTAAATGATAAAGGTGACGATGGCTGGAAGACATTTAGCCGCTCCAGCTGGTGTTACTGTTTAATTAGTAACACCTGTGCTTTAACGACCGTGACAAGTGTAAATATCTGTTGAAAAAAAGAACATATTGATATATTGAAGAAATGTGAAAAACCAGTGACAGTGCAGCACCATCTAACCCTTACGCAAATGTACATATATTGAATTTCTATGAATGAAA
>NW_019438487.1:0-648 GCF_002814215.2 Seriola lalandi dorsalis
TATGACTTGTTATGCCTTACTATCCTATGACAATTTTGAGACTTTTTATGCTTTACTATACTATGTTGTTTTTTTTAATGCTTTACAATGTTATGATGTTTTTGTGACTTTTTATGCCTTACTATACTATGTCGTTTTTATGAATTTTTATGCCTTGCTATACTATGTCGTTTTTATGACTTTTAATGCCTTACTATTTTATGTTATTTTTATGACTTTTTATGCCTTATTATACTATGTAGCTTTTATGCCTTACAATATTATGACCTTTTTGTGACTTTTTATGCCGATTATACTATGTTGTTTTTTTATGACTTGTTATGCCTTACTATCCTATGACAATTTTGAGACTTTTTATGCCTTACTATACTATGTTGTTTTTATGCCTTACAATATTATGATGTTTTCGTGACTTTTTAGGCCTTATTATACTGTGTCGTTTTTATGCCTTACAATATTATGATGTTTTCGTGACTTTTTAGGCCTTATTATACTGTGTCGTTTTTATGAATTTTTATGCCTTACTATACTATGTCGTTTTAATCACTTTTTATGCCTTACTATCCTATGACAATTTTGAGACTTTTTATGCCTTATTATACTATGTCGTTTTTATGAATTTTTATGCCTTACTATACTATGTCGTTT
>NW_019438488.1:0-477 GCF_002814215.2 Seriola lalandi dorsalis
TGCACATGCATCATTCTGCTCAGTGGAGGTCAAACATCCAAGTGAAGTAACAATGAGAAAACTAATTTTGAGTGGAGGGGGACATTAATCATGTTTTTGTTATATTAAATTTGAATCTCCTCTTCCAAAACCGAGAGATGTCAGATGGTGACAGGGTGCTGGTTGTGTGTGTCTGTGTATTTTCTCTTTTTGGTCTGAGTGTACACGTTACATGCTACTATTGAATATGAAAGAATGAAACGGGAACACTTTCATTTCCTTTTTGTTATTCTTTTTTACAACATTATTGTCTGGTCATTTCCTGTTTTTACCACTTGTTTTTTATGATACTCTGAAGTTTCTCATTTGCCGTTGCAGGCAATTTCCCATCAACAACATTAAAATGGCAATAAAGTAATAAACCCTGAATCATTATTCTGTATTGTTTTTAAGTCTAAACCGATTCTTTCTCAACTCTGCAGCTCAAACGAAACACAA
>NW_019438489.1:0-441 GCF_002814215.2 Seriola lalandi dorsalis
GCATAGTATAGTAAGGCATAAAAAATCATAAAAATGGCATAGCATAGTAAGGCATAAAAAGTCAAAGTATAGTAAGGCATAAAAAGTCATAAAAATGGCATAGTATAGTAAGGCATAAAAATTCATAAAAATGTCATAGTATAGCAAGGCATAAAAAGTCATAAAAAAGGCATAGTATAGTAAGCCATAAAAAGTCATAGTATAGTAAGGCATAAAAAGTCATAGAAACGGCATAGTATAGTAAGGCTTAAAAAGTCATAAAAATGTCATAGTTTAGCAAGGCATAAAAAGACATAAAAACGGCATAGTTTGTTAAGGCATAAAAAGTCATAGAAACGGCATAGTTTGGTAAGGCATAAAATGTCATAAAAACGGCATAGTATAGTAAGGCATAAAAAGTCATAAAAATGTCATATTATAGTAAGGCATTAAAAGTCATAG
>NW_019438490.1:0-449 GCF_002814215.2 Seriola lalandi dorsalis
CCATAACATCCAACGGGAATGTTGTGGTGAACCCTACAGAAATAAATGATGCTTTCAGAGATTATTATAAAAAATTATATGGTATATGGTACAACTAACACTATTAATATACAAAATATGAATAGATTTTTAGAGGGATTACCTATTCCTTGCACCCCAGATGAATATAAAGAAGATTTAGATACAGATATTACCAAAGAAGAAATCGGTAACGCCATAGATAATTTGAAATCGGGAAAAACAGCAGGACCAGATGGTCTCCCGATTGACTTGTACAAAAAATTTTTCTTTCTAAAGTCTTTATTAGTGCCACGGGTGCTCAGCTCCGAGCCATCTATTAATATTCTGTTTCGGGTTTATTATTCTTCCGCCAAATTTCGGCGCGTAACTCGTCCCGCAGCTTTGAGAAAACCCCGGTAATATATACATCAAAACGTGTGTCTTGATCC
>NW_019438491.1:0-648 GCF_002814215.2 Seriola lalandi dorsalis
CAAGTGTTATCTGTGTATCCTTATTTCATGAGCTACGTCAAGAACACATTTCTAGCTTTGTGATCACAGTGATTTTCTTTTGAATCTGAAACAGTGTAGGTTTTATTTAGTTGTAATCTTTAACTTTTCCATATCAAAATGTCTAAAAACAACCAGACCTGTGTTCTATATGTTGTTGAGTTGTGTTCTTACATCATCCCAAATGTTTCCATCAATTCTCAAACCAGAGGAATCTGTGATTTTAATCATGGTAACGTTTCATTGGTCGCCTGTCAGTGAGTGTCAGCCGCATACACTTTTTCCACCTTGGTGGTTTTCAGCTCTATATTTGAACCAGATGAAGGATTTTAGTCGTCGGACGTCTGGATCTGAAGTTATCAGAGAAACAAGCTGAGGAAATGTTAGTTGTGGAGAGGAGGACACCTCTGTGGATCGTTCAGCTGCTGGTAAAAACCTGCTGAACGTCCTTATTCATAAGTTTTCAGAGAAACAATCAGAACAAAGGTTAGCATCAATCTCAGCTCCAGCTCTTCCCTGAGTCTCTGTCCTCCGTACAGCGTCGCTCAAACTCTGACTTTAACGGTTAGAATCACCAGGTCTGTTTGATTTCCTGAACCACTGACACTAAAGGAATCCAAACCGGGAGGA
>NW_019438492.1:0-545 GCF_002814215.2 Seriola lalandi dorsalis
TAAAAATGATATAGTTCAGTGAGGCATAAAAATGATATAAAAACGTCATAGTATAGTATGGCATAAAAAGTCAAAAAAATGTCTGAGTATAGTAAGGCATAAAAATGTCGTAGTAAAGTAAGGCATAAAAAGTCATAAAAACATCATAGTATAGTAAGGCATAAAAGGTCATAACAAATACATAGTATAGTAAGGCATGATAACGTCATAGTGTAATAAGGCAAAAAACATCATAGTATAGTAAGGCATAAAAATTTATGAAAATGTCAAAGTATAATAAGGCATGAAAACATCATAGTATAGTAGGGCATAAAAAGTCATAAAAACATCATAGTATAGAAAGGCAAAAAAATTGATAAAAATGTCATATCGTACGGCATATAAATTCATAAAAGTGTCATAGTATAATCAGCCATAAAAACGTCATCGTATACTAAAACAGTAAAAGTCATAAAAACGTCATAGTTCAGTCAGGCATAAAAAGGCATAAAAATGTCGTAGTATAGTAAGGCATAAATAGTCATAGTATAGTAAGGCATAAAAAT
>NW_019438493.1:0-607 GCF_002814215.2 Seriola lalandi dorsalis
GGACTCGCTGGTCATTCATTCTCAAGGATCATGTGGCATCAGAGAGGCAGTGCTGGCCGGCCCCAGGATGATGGCTCAGACCAACATCCAGCTCTTTGAATTGAATTGAGGACTCAGTGGTAAGAGTTTGTCATGAAGCTGTTGGTGTGTTGGAATCTGTTCTGTGATTTATCTTTTAATGAAAGCTGAAAATCCTGAAACATTCTGTGTTTGTCTGTGTGTCCAGGTGCTGGCCAGACTCTCCCTTCAGCAAAGGGTCTGTCCTTGGTCCAGGTGGGACAAGGACAGTCCTTTAACTTCAATGTCCCGGAGGAGCAGGGATCTGCCTCCTCCTCCTCTTCCTTCAGACGATGAACAGCATGGCCCCTCATCCAGTGCTGTTGGTCCTCCCCTCGCTCCAGCACCACTCCCCTCCTCTGTTCATCACCTCCTCTGCCTGGACTACCTGTACCCAGGACCAGAGCCTACAGGAAGAGGAAGGTGACCTGAAACTCCTGTGGCAGATCAACTTCTGTTAGGGCATGTGCTTTCCTTCCAGTGCATGCTGGGATACATTCCAGTACTTCAAACTTGTTTGTTTGAAGTTTGAATGTTTGATGTGATGAAA
>NW_019438494.1:0-503 GCF_002814215.2 Seriola lalandi dorsalis
TGGGCAAGATTACGCAGTGTTTAGGATCTGATAAAAACTGTGACGCCAAGGATATCAGCGCATTTAACACGGCTGGGCCTGCTGGTGTCCACTTGGCCCAGTGAAGCTGCGAGAGGGGATTTAAACATGTTGGAAAAGGCTGCTGTTGTCTGTACAGGTAACAATAATGCTGCTACATAGTGATGAATAAGTGATGATGATGATGATGATGATGATGATGATAAAGTGTTGACGGTAATAAGGGTGAATATGATGAGGGAAAACAACAATGAAGCTGACTGACACTCAGTGATAATTGCATTGATGATGACCGTGGTAATGAAGATGATGATGGCAGCTGAACTAGTTACCCTGGGGAAGATCTGATGATGACATCATCAGGTCTAATGACACCTTCTGACCCTCTTAGCGAAACTAATGACACACAAACACACACACACACACACACTCTCACACACATACATTATGGTTTCCTGTTACAGTATTGATTTGGCGTGCCAATC
>NW_019438495.1:0-488 GCF_002814215.2 Seriola lalandi dorsalis
TTTTTTGATATTTTTATGCCCTAGTGTAACATGACGTTTTTTGACACTTTATGCCTTAGTATACTATGACATTCTTTTATGTTTTTATGCCTTAATACAATATGACATTTTTTTGACATTTTTATGCCTTAATATAATATGACGTTTTTTGACATTTTATGCCTTGGTATACTATGACGTTTTTTGATATTTTTATGCCCTAGTATAACATGACGTTTTTTGACATTTTATGCTTAGTATACTATGACATTTTTTGATGTTTATATGCCTTAATACTATATGACGTTTTTTTGACATTTTTATGCCTTAATATAATATGACGTTTTTTTAAAATTTTTATGCCTTAGTATACTATGAAGTTTTTATGCCTTACTATACTATGACGTTTTTTGATATTTTTATGCCCTAGTATAACATGACGTTTTTTTGACATTTTATGCCTTAGTATTCTATGACGTTCTTATGCCTTACTATACTATGACGTTTTT
>NW_019438496.1:0-578 GCF_002814215.2 Seriola lalandi dorsalis
GTCTGCCTCCTGGACTCAGACTAGTTTCAGGTTACATCCCTGTTTATCCAGAGTCATAGAAAAAATGAACCATTTGTTTGAAATATTGTCTTAATTGCTGTGTGAAGTCTTGAGTTCACTTGAGTGAAAAGTGTTTTGTGAGGTCACACTGATCTTGACCTTTGACCACCAAAACTTAATCAGTTCATCCCCAAGTAAGTGTTTGTGCCAAATTTGAAGAAGGACAACCTGAGAACAATATGGCTCTGACTCCCACCAGCGCGGAAGCATCAATATCAAATATCTCCTGTTTAAAAAGCTGCAGTAGACACTACGAAGATGCTTACAGTCTTTCTTATGACACATCAGTAAGAAGAAAAAAGCCTAAGAAGCCTCAAATTCTCTGAATACAACGTGAAATCTTCACTTACTTTCACAGTGAGTGATAAGGTGTGCCAGCCATATGCTCGGGTTCCAGACTGACCCTCTGCAAGTACAGTCTGACCAGCTGTTGACAGCAGAAGAGAACAGAGGGAAATCAATAACCTTCTAGTCAGGATGATTGGACGTTTGAAAATGGATTTGATACCAAAAGTCTG
>NW_019438497.1:0-402 GCF_002814215.2 Seriola lalandi dorsalis
ACTAATGGTACGACTGTGTTTGCCTCGGTGAAATACATTCTGGGTCAGCATCATAACGCTCATTTTTCTATGAGGTCTGTACTGGGTGAAAAGTCTGACCACTTCAGGGTGGTCGGAGGCTTGAAAAATAACGTCCTCCAAAATGATCAGATGCTTCTGGTCGGGAGGAAACAGGTTCGAGTCTTCAAAAGAATCAGGTAGCCCTTCCACAAATTTAATATTTTTATTCATCTTTTGCAGTTCTGCATACATAGGTTGAAATGTAGTATAAATCCACACAATGATTGACGTTTTCCAGTACATTTTTTACAAAATAAGTTTTCCCACATCCACTGGGTCCCACAACCAAACATGAAAAAGGCACAGTGAGTCTAGGATCAAAATCAATCTCCTCCGTAACAG
>NW_019438498.1:0-527 GCF_002814215.2 Seriola lalandi dorsalis
CCTGTTCTCTCTTTTCATTGTTTCCTTCACGCTCCTCTCTTTTACTTCCATGTTCAATGGACAGATTTCTTATTTGTAAATGTTTAGTTGCCAGTATTTAGCAGGGCTGACTTTTTTTTCCTGGTTTGTGAACCAAATTTTAGGACTGCATGTGAAGTGTAAATGTTAAAATGATAGTGTTTGGCAGGGCTGAGATTTACCTTGTGCCAAGCACATTTGTAGAGGCACAGAAATTGAGGTAAAGACATTTTTTTTCTTTTCATTTCACACTTGAAGCCTATAAGGCGATGGCTTTGTTTTTTCTCTGAAAAAAGATGTATTCAATAAAAAATTGGATACTGGAATGTTGCAGTTGGTTGTATTTTAAATGAGTGATTTAAAGACATATTTTGAGTTTCAGGAGCTAAAAAGGTTTAGTTTGGTCAATTAGAATATGCAATTTAGTTGAATTGGTAATGGAGTAATGTTAACTTAACAAGCTGATTTAAATAAATGGGTGGGGAAGGGTTGTTTAAACTAAGAATATT
>NW_019438499.1:0-544 GCF_002814215.2 Seriola lalandi dorsalis
TACTATGATGTTTTTTTGACATTTTTTGCCATACTATACTATGACGTTTTTATAAATTATAGTATTAGGCCTTTATTGACAGTGCAGTAGAAAGAGACAGGTAATCGGTAGGGGGAATGACAGTCTGATGCGGGACTTGAACCGGAGATAAACTGCAGCGAGGACCTTTGCCTCTGCACATGGAGCGGATGCTTAACCAACTGAGCTATTCGAAGTCCCCCTTGTGTTTTTTGAAATTTTAATGCATTACTATACTTTAACATTTTTTGACATTTTATGCCTTATCGTGCTATGACGTTTCGTGACATTTTATGCCATACTATACCATGACGTTTTTTGCCATTTTTGCCATACTATACTATGACGTTTTTTGACGATACTATACTATGACGTTTTATGCCACACTGTACTATGACGTTTTTTGACGTTTTATGCCCCACTATACTATGACGTTTTTTGACGTTTTTATGCCATACTATACTATGATGTTTTTTTGAAATTTTTTGCCATACTATACTATGACGTTTTTTGACGTTTTTATGCC
>NW_019438500.1:0-593 GCF_002814215.2 Seriola lalandi dorsalis
TGTGTCTCTGTCTGTGTCTCTGCCTCTTTCTGTGTCTCTGCCTCTGTCTCTGTCTGTGTCTCTGTCTGTGTCTCTGCTCTCTGTCTCTGTCTGTGTCTGTGTCTCTGCCTCTGTCTCTGTCTGTGTCTCTGCCTCTGTCTGTGTCTGTCTCTGCCTCTGTCTCTGTCTGTGTCTCTGCCTCTGTCTCTGTCTGTGTCTCTGCTCTCTGTCTGTGTCTCTGTCTCTGCTCTCTGTCTCTGTCTGTGTCTCTGTCTGTGTCTCTGCTCTCTGTCTGTGTCTGTGTCTGTGTCTCTGCCTCTGTCTGTGTCTCTGTCTGTGTCTCTGTCTCTCTCTCTGTCTGTGTCTCTGCTCTCTGTCTCTGCCTCTGTCTGTGTCTCTGTCTCTGTCTGTGTCTCTGCTCTTTGTCTGTGTCTGTGTCTCTGTCTGTGTCTCTGCTCTCTGTCTGTGTCTCTGCTCTCTGTCTCTGTCTGTGTCTCTGCTCTCTGTCTCTGTCTGTGTCTCTGCGCTCTGTCTGTGTCTCTGCTATCTGCTTCTGTCTGTGTCTGTGTCTGTGTCTCTGCCTCTGTCTCTGTCTGTGTCTCTGCTCTCTGTCT
>NW_019438501.1:0-506 GCF_002814215.2 Seriola lalandi dorsalis
TGTACTTTTCATTGCCTTTAACACTGTTTTCTGTCTGATGAATGATGATGAGCAGCCTTCATCAGCAGTGAATATTAACACCGACATATATGTCATCTCATCAATCATATTAATTGGAAAACATATCATCACATGATTAGATTAGATTAAGGTATCTGTGGAAACCTCTGCATCTGTTCTCTCTAACTTTGTCGTGCTGTTTTGTTTTTGTTTTAACAACAGATGTGACGACAGGGTTTAAATGGAACAGATGCTCTTTTACACACTTTGTGTAAAAGTTGTTGTTGTTGTTTACACTCAGCTAACCAGAGCAGCAACACTGATGTGTTACTGCTTTAAAAGCTGCCACAGACTCTACAGAGTAATACTAGCAGGCAGGAGGCTGGTGAGGTGGAAGCAAAGCGTCTCAGAAGCCAGTGCTGGAGGAACAAGTGTAATAGGTCATTTCAATAGACTGCCTTGTTATGAGAGTGGATTTTATTTGATGTGTGTAGTGATCGGTGTGT
>NW_019438502.1:0-531 GCF_002814215.2 Seriola lalandi dorsalis
ACATATAATGCTATACTATACTATGACATTTCTGGCATGTTTCTGCCATACTATTCTTTGATGTATTTTTGACTTTTTATGCCATACTATACTATGACGCTTTTTAGCATTTTTCTGCCATACTATACTTTGACCTTTCTTGGCATTTTTATGCTTAATTATATTATTTCGTCCCATGCCTTGCCATACCATGACGTTTTTATGACCTTTTATGACTTAATATACTATGATGTTTTTTTGACATTTTATGCCATACTATTCTTTGATGTATTTTTGACTTTTTATGCCTAATTATATTATTTCGTCTCATGCCTTGACATACTATGATGATTCTATGACCTTTTATGCCTTAATATAGTATGTTGTTTTTTTGACATTTTATGCCATACTATACTATGACGTTTTTTGACGTTTTATGCCTTACTATAATATGACGTTTTTTTGCATTTCTATGCTTTATTATATTATTTCCTCCCATGCCTTTGACATACTATGATGATTCTATGAACTTTTATGCCTTAATATGGTATG
>NW_019438503.1:0-503 GCF_002814215.2 Seriola lalandi dorsalis
AATAGCTAACTTAGCTAGCTAGCTTAAAAGGCTAATAATAACGCAGTATCAGCTATCGCGTCTATTATTGAACTTCTCACAGTACACGTACAAAGGTTCACTGGTTAGCAGTCTTGTGCTCTGATGTATCCATCGCATTAACTGACACACCACACTTTCTCCTTGTTTTACAACAGTTTTCAGTCTTTTCTCCCCTCACTCTTCCTCCGAGCATAGCTAACCACCTTTAGCTCACTTTGTTTTTTCCGCTCGACCCCTCGTCGACCTCGTCAGGTCCCGCCCCCCAGCCAATCACGATGCAGGAAAAATGACAGGACAACCAACCACATACGGTAAAATCCAACATATTAGGTTGTACTGTTAGCTCCACATTCTCACTCCTGTAATGTATAATGCAAACAACCTAACCCTATTTAAAGTGGCAGAAATTTTTATATAGGACTGAACATGATGATACTGGCCACAACATATTTATTCTGAGTACGAAAAGAAAATTAGCTAAA
>NW_019438504.1:0-424 GCF_002814215.2 Seriola lalandi dorsalis
GAGAATTTCAGAAAACTGGTTGATCATTTGTTGATCTAATGCTTCACACATTTCCCTTCGTTAGAGAAAGTCAGGATTCACCCGGGAGCAATTTACCAATTCAGGACAGATTTAGAAAAATAAGTCAAATGGAAATGTATAGAGATATGTTTGACATATTATGACAACTTGTTCAACCATTTTGCATGTAAAGACTTATGCAATGAACTTATGCCTAAATGTTGTGGGGGGTGAGACTATTCAACAGAGACCCATTATAATACATTTTGATCAACATGACATAAGCAATTGATAATGTAGAAAACAGCAGAGAATTGAACATAATCATTTGCATGATGAACCAAAGCATTTGCAACTTGTTCAAAGAAATGAAAAACTGCTTTTTTGATTTGCACAAGTGACACAATGATGTGAAGATTGAACA
>NW_019438505.1:0-511 GCF_002814215.2 Seriola lalandi dorsalis
ACTTGATAATATTCATATGATCTGGCTCCCTGTTTCTAATGATTATTAGTTTAACAATTTCTGTTTTTATGCACCAGTCAATCATATTCAATAAAAGCTTGTCTTTAAACCTATGATTTTTTTATTTATCATGCAGATTTGATCAGATTTCTAAATTTGTTGTTGTGTATTGAAAAACTTCCACTTCTGACCGGAAGGGAAGTTTTCTTCTATTGGTCATAGATTTTGGAAAAATTTGATGTTATCATTACAAAGTAATTCAAATATTTTGAAGTTATTTTGTTACTTGACTTGTTGTGAGTCAATTATATTTCACTGCATAGTATGCTTTTCTCTCTTTTTCTTTTTAAGTTATTTTTTGGGCATTTTGCATTTATTACAGTGAGAGAGAGGGATTGGAAAGTTGGGCAGAGAGAGAGGGGATGACATTCAGTTAAAGGCCATGGGTTGTACTCAAACCTGGGCCGCTGTGGCAATAATCCGTTTTTCATGTCATGTAATGCTTCGTTCG
>NW_019438506.1:0-623 GCF_002814215.2 Seriola lalandi dorsalis
ATGTGGGCTTTTATTAGCCTGCAAACTTCTTCTAAATCAAAGAGACTTTACTTTTGCTGGTTCCATGTATTTAAAGGCAACTGACAGACTTTACTGTCTTATCAAGAGACTGTATTACTTATTACTGTCTTAGTAAAAATATGAATGCAAAAGTAGGCCACGTTTATTCAGATAAACCTGTACAGAGTTTAAAATATATATATATACATATTGGATACAGAAACCTGTATATACAGTATGTACACTGAGTGAGAGAAACAGAGGACAAGAAGATACAAACCAAGTGTCTGTTGTAGCAACGAGCCGCTCAGCCGTTGAAAAGCAGATGATCAACTTTCTCTTTTAAGAGCCCTGAGAAGAGCAATGTGCTCTGCGTCGTACTTAAGCCTGTGATGTGCCATCATCAACACAAACATCAGTTACTACATTGGACATATCCACCTGCTTCGTATCCATGTTCATGAGACATTTGAATTTGGTCCCCAGTCCATTATTACACAAGACCCTCTTCATAAGGATCCATAAGGATGTGTCCTGAGTCAAAAGGCCGCTGTCGGAGCCCATTGACTTATTTTAAATATTTGTTTAACATAATAATTGTTTTTGGATTATTTGTAAATTAA
>NW_019438507.1:0-501 GCF_002814215.2 Seriola lalandi dorsalis
AAAAAAAAAAAAATAAATAAAAGATTTTTAAAAATTAAAAACAAAAAGTGCTACCATGGTAACAGACAGCGTTTATCTCTTCCTGCTGCTTGTAAAAAAGAGAACAGTGTACCGGGAAAACAATAATTGCGGTTACAATCTAAATATGAAGCGAAAGCTAAAGAACTAAACCTTAGTTTATTTTTCACTGCTCTCCTGCTAATAACAACAACAACAACAGCAACACAATGCATTGTTCTGCATTATTTTCCCCTTTCTTACGTTAAATTTTCGTCTCCTTTTACGAATTTACCGCCATTTTAGCTACGTAAATCTCCGAATTCCTACATTTCCTGTACCATGAACGCAGCCTGTCTTTCTGCTCTGTTGCCTAGCATCGGCTAGTACGGTACGAATCAGAGAACGGACTGCAGCCACGTCGGTGCGGCGGAAATAGCGGTCCGACTGGAAACGTAGCTCACGATCACGTTTTGTGAATGTCTTCATTTATTTATTTATTTA
>NW_019438509.1:0-512 GCF_002814215.2 Seriola lalandi dorsalis
CCTTCTTTTTAGTTGTCTGTCGAACACAATGAGGAGTTTGGGAATAAATGAGGTCAATATTTTCATTCAGTGTCAAAGCGCTGCTATGTTACATCAGGTCACAACATTTCACATGCTAAATATGTTAGAGAGCTGAGCTGAGATCATTTCACTCTATTCAGTCTATTCAAACTATTGTTTTAATTTCACATTAATAGGTTTATATAAAATGACACTGCAGTATTTTAATAGTTTCATTTGAGGCTAAATATCAAGAATAGCAACATTTTCTGATTTTGATGAAAATCCATTGTGTGAAGTGAATTGACCCTCGTAGGGAAAAGAGCCACCCAACTTGAACGAATGTAGCACAGGTAACAAAGGGAAAGTGTTTTACATGCAGAGGTGATAGGACAGCATGTAATAAGCTTGTGCCACTGAGCTATCGCCCCTTGAGCTTGAAAGTGTTATGAAGATAAGCTAAGATAAGCGTGTGTGTGTGTGTGTGTGTGTGTGTGTGTGTGTGTGTGTGT
>NW_019438510.1:0-802 GCF_002814215.2 Seriola lalandi dorsalis
ATACTATGACGTTTTTTGGCGTTTTACGACATACTATACTATGATGTTTTTTAACATTTTTAGGCCTTATTTTACTATGTCGTTGTATCCCCTACCATACTATGACGTTTTTATGACATTTTATACCTTAATATGCTATAGTGTTTTTTGACATTTTTTGCCATAGTACACTATGACGTTTTTTGGCGTTTTACGACATACTATACTATGATGTTTTTTTACAATTTTTAGGCCTTATTTTACTATGTCGTTGTATCCCCTACCATACTATGACGTTTTTATGACCTTTTATGCCTTAAAATGTAATATTTTTTTTTGACATTTTTTGCCATACTATGACGTTTTTTGGCGTTTTATGACATACTGTACTATGATGTTTTTTACCATTTTTAGGCATTATTTTATTGTGTCGTTGTATCCCCTACCATACTATGACGTTTTTATGACCTTTTATGCCTTAAAATGTAATATTTTCTTTTGACATTTTTTGCCATACTATGACGTTTTTTGGCGTTTTATGACATACTATACTATGATGTTTTTTAAAATTTTTAGGCCTTATTTTACTATGTAGTTGTATCCCCTACCATACTATGACGTTTTTATGACCTTTTATGCCTTAAAATGCTATAGTGTTTTTTGACATTTTTTGCCATACTATACTATGACTTTTTTGCCATACTATACTATGACGTTTTTTGGCGTTTTATGCCATACTATACTATGATCTTTTTTAACATTTTTAGGCCTTATTTTGCTATGTCGTTGTATCCCCTACCATACTATGACGTTTTTATGACCT
>NW_019438511.1:0-582 GCF_002814215.2 Seriola lalandi dorsalis
GGCATTTTTAAGCCATATAATACTATGACGTTTTTGTGCCATTTTATGCCTTAATATACTATGTCGTTTGATGCCTCACCATACTATGGCATTTTTATGACCTTTTATGGCTTAATATACTATGATGTTTTTTTGACATTTTATGCCATAGTATACTATGACATTTTGGGGCATTTTTAAGCCATACAATACTATGACGTTTTTGTGCTATTTTATGCCTTAATATACTATGTCTTTTGATGCCTCACCATACTATGGCATTTTTATGACCTTTTATGCCTTAATATACTATGATGTTTTTTTGACATTTTATGCCATAGTATACTATGACATTTTTTGGCATTTTTAAGCCATACAATACTATGACGTTTTTTAGCATTTGTATTTCTTAATACACTATGTCGTTTGATTCCCCACCATACTATGACGTTTTTATGACCTTTTATGGCTTAATATACTATGATGTTTTTTTGACGTTTTATGCCATAGTATACTATGACATTTTTGGGCATTTTTAAGCCATATAATACTATGACGTTTTTGTGCCATTTTATGCCTTAATACACTATGTCGTTTGATGCC
>NW_019438512.1:0-561 GCF_002814215.2 Seriola lalandi dorsalis
AACACCACCACAAAGAGACAGAACACCACCACAAAGAGACACAAAACAACCACAAAGAGACATAACACAACCACAAAGAGACACAAAACCACCAGAGTTATAAAACCACCTGAAGAGACACAAAAGAAACCACAAAGACACAAAATCACCACAGAGACATAAAACCATAACAAGGAGATACAAAACCACCACATAAAGACATAAAACTACCACAAAGAGACAGAAAACCAACCACATAGAGAGACACCACCACAAAGAGACGCTAAACCACCAAAGAGACAAAACCACCACAAAGAAACGCTAAACCACCACAAAGAGACATAAAATCACCACAAAGAGACGCTAAACCACCAAAGGGACAAAACCACCACAAAGAAACACATCACCACAAAGAGATGCTGAACCACCACAAAGAGACTCATCACCTCAAAGAGACGCTAAACCACCACAAAAAGACAAAACACCACCACAAAGAGACATAACACCACCACAAAGAGACGCTAAACCACCACAAAGAGACACAACACCACCACAAAGAGACGCTAAACCACCACAAAGAGA
>NW_019438513.1:0-456 GCF_002814215.2 Seriola lalandi dorsalis
CACACACACACACACACACACTGAACTACACCTGTAACCCGTGATTCTACACACACACACACACACACTGAACTACACTGGTAACCTGTGATTCTACACACACACACACACACACACACACACACAAATACACCTGTAACCTGTGATTCTACACACACACACACACACTGAACTACACTGGTAACCTGTGATTCTACACACACACACTGAACTACACCTGTAACCTGTGATTCTACACACACACACTGAACTACACCTGTAACCTGTGGTTCTACACACACACACACTGAACTACACTTGTAACCTGTGATTCTACAGACACACACACACACACACACACACTGAACTACACCTGTAACCTGTGATTCTACACACACACACACACACACACACTGAACTACACCTGTAACCTGTGATTATACACACACACACTGAACTACACCTGTAACCTGTGAT
>NW_019438514.1:0-667 GCF_002814215.2 Seriola lalandi dorsalis
CTATACTATGACTTTTTTATGACTTTTTATGCCTTACTATACTATGTCGTTTTTATGACTTTTTTATGCCTTACTATACTATGACTTTTTATGCCTTATTATACTATGTCGTTTTTATGACTTTTTATGCCTTACTAAACTATGTCGTTTTTATGACTTTTTATGCCTTACTAAACTATGTCGTTTTTATGACTTTTTATGCCTTACTATACTATGACTTTTTATGCCTTACTATAATATGACTTTTTATGCCTTTTTATGACTTACTATACTATGTCATTCTTATGACTTTTCATGCCTTGCTATACTATGATTTTTTATGCCTTACTAAATATGACTTTTTGGGACTTTTTTTTGCCTTACTATAATATTGCTTATTATCCCAGACTATACCATGACATTTTTTTTTACTTTTTATGCCTTACTATACTATGACATTTTTAAGTCTTTTTATGCCTTACTATACTATATCGTTTTTATGACTTTTTATCCCTTACTATACTATGATGTTTTTATGACTTTTTATGCCTTACCATACTATGACGTTTTTATGACTTTTTATGCCTTACTATACTATGACGTTTTTATGACTTTTTATGCCTTACTATACTATGTCGTT
The DNA here is from genome assembly GCF_002814215.2 of Seriola lalandi dorsalis. Taxonomy (NCBI): domain Eukaryota; kingdom Metazoa; phylum Chordata; class Actinopteri; order Carangiformes; family Carangidae; genus Seriola; species Seriola lalandi. The sequence continues at coordinate 620 of NW_019438514.1, forward strand.
TTTATGACTTTTTATGCCTTACTATACTATGACTTTTTTATATCTTAC
>NW_019438515.1:0-520 GCF_002814215.2 Seriola lalandi dorsalis
AGTTCCCGTTTCAGGCTCTCCTGCTCCTCCATCTGTGGTGGCTGGAGAAGTTTTACTACCTGCAGGAGTCAAACAAAAATGTAGTTTATCGTTGAGAAGAGACAAAATATACTCCGAAACTGCCAGCTCATGGTCTACAAGCAGAAATATAAATTTAAATACTTTAATGCTTGAGCTAGTTTTCAATGGAATGGAGACATCAAATCATTTCAGCAACTATTTTCCAGTAGTTATTCATTTAAAGCAATATTTAACAAGTTATTACATGTTTGTTGTGGTTTTCATTGATAGCTATTCTAATCTTATTGTTCTGTGCACAATACTTTGTGTGGAATACCATGCAGTAGATAAATATTGTACTTGTATAAAGGCCAACTGGACCTAGGCCACAATCATGTAGTTTTGTTTTATCATCCATGAAAAAGTGTGTATTCATCTCTGTATCTACCACCATCAGACGAGCGTACTGTCCTACTGCAATGAGTCCAATTAATTAGCAGGTGTGTAAAAAATCTTGCTG
>NW_019438516.1:0-716 GCF_002814215.2 Seriola lalandi dorsalis
AGGTCATAGATGAGCAAGGCATAATAAGTCATAAAAACGACATAGTATTGTATGGCATGAAAAATCATAAAACCGACATAGTATAGTAAGGCATAAAAGTCATAAAAACATCATCGTATAGTAAGGCATAAAAGTCATAAAAACAACATAGGATAATAAGGCATAAAAGTCAGAAAAATTTCGTGGCATAAAAAGTCATAAAAACATCATCGTATAGTAAGGCATAAAAGTCATAAAAACATCATCGTATAGTAAGGCATAAAAAGTGATAAAAACGTCATAGTATAGTAAGGCATAAAAAGTCTGAAAAATGTCATAGTATAGTAAGGCATAAAACCGACATAGTATAGTAAGGCTTAATAAGTCCTAAAACCAACATAGTATCGTATGGCATATAAAATCTTAAAACCGACATAGTATAGTGAGGCATAAAAAGTGATAAAAACATCATAGTATAGTGAGGCATAAAAACGTCATAGTATAGTAAGGCATGAAAATTGTTAAAAACGTCATAGTACAGTAAGGCCTAAAAAGTCAGAAAAATGTCATAGTATAGTAAGGCATAAAAAGGCATAAAACCGACATAGTATAGTAAGGCATGAAAACGTTATAGTATAGTAAGTTATAAAAAGTCATAAAAAAAACATAGTATAGTAAGGCATTAAAAGGCATAAAAACGACATAGTATAGTAAGGCATAAAAAGTCATAAAAATGT
>NW_019438517.1:0-516 GCF_002814215.2 Seriola lalandi dorsalis
GTTCACCTCGTAGTACCTGAAAGCATTGCTGTATGTTTTTGTGTGTGTGTGTTGGTAGAAACTAGTTAACCTTTCTACCACAGAGCCTCCAGTAAGCTCTTCTTACCTGTCTGAGACTCTTGGTGGTGAATCCACATGGTGGAGATGAAACTTTGCATAGAAAATTGGATCACAGGGAGAAAACTACAAGTGAAATCAGAAAGCTTTCTTCACTACTGGTGTCCCAAGACATCAGTAGATTTTTGTTTCTTTCCGAGACAATTTTCAGGGATGGCAACTCTAAACAGCCCGTGCACTACACACCCATTATAAAATCTGAAACTATCTGGAAATGACATGAAATGTGAACTGTGATTTTGTAAAAACTGTAATAGCTATTAAAATAACAGTTTAATCCAAAAAAGTCTTAAGTCTCTTAACCAGTTTAAAGTTCCAACCATGTTTTCATGTTTAAGTACGACGAAGCAGTGTGGGTCCAAAGAGGAGTGGGTTTGGCCGTTTTCACGGCATCGCTTC
>NW_019438518.1:0-426 GCF_002814215.2 Seriola lalandi dorsalis
TATGCCTTACAATACTATTTCATTTGATGCCTTGCCATACTATGACGTTTTTATGACATTTAATGCCTTAATATAATATGATGTTTTTTTGACGTTTTATGTTATACTATACTATGATGTTTTTTGATATTTTTATGACATACTATACTATGACGTTTTTTGGCATTTTTATGCCCTCCTATCCTATGTAATCTTAATCTCTACCATACTATGACGTTTTTATGACATTTAATGCCTTAATACAATATGATGTTTTTTTGACGTTTTATGCCATACTATACTATGACGTTTTTTGATATTTTTATGACATAATATACTATGAGGTTTTTTGGCATTATTATGCCTCCATATCCTATGTAATCTTATTTTCTACCATACTATGATGTTTTTATGACCTTTTATGCCATAATATAATATAAGGTTTTT
>NW_019438520.1:0-517 GCF_002814215.2 Seriola lalandi dorsalis
ATGTCCTGACTCTCCATACAACACACCACTATTCCCTGTTAAGAAATCAGCACCCTCTACTGGATGGAGGATGGTACAAGATCTACAGGCAGTGAATAAAGCTGTGGTACCTAGGGCACCAACAGTGCCAGATCCACATACACTATTAAATGAGCTGAAACCAGAAAATAAATATTTCACTGTCTGTGACATCAGTCATGCTTTTTTCTCTATTCCCGTTCATAAAGACAGCCAGTTTTGGTTTGCATTTACCTACAAAATGAAAAGATACACTTATAACTGCATTCCCCAGGGATATTGTGAAAGTCCAACAATATTCTCTCAGATTATGTCTGCAAATTTAGCAAAATTTCAACCTCCAATAGGAAGCCAGATTTTGTTATATGTTGATGATATTCTTTTGGCCTCAACCACAAAACAAGCATGTCAAGAGGACTCATTAGCTTTGCTAAAGTTTCTAGCTGAACAAGGACATAAAGTAAGTAAAAAGAAACTACAGCTTTGTAAAGAGACAGTA
>NW_019438521.1:0-1130 GCF_002814215.2 Seriola lalandi dorsalis
GCATAAAAATGTCATAGTATAGTAAGGCATAAAATGTCAAAAAACGTCATAGTATAGTATGGCGTAAAAATGTCAAAAAAAGTCGAATTATAGTAGGGCATAAAAATGTCATAGTATAGTAAGGCTTAAAATGCCAAAAAACATCGAATTATAGTAAGGCATAAAAATGTCAAAAAACGTCACAGTATAGTAAGGCACAAAAAGGTCAAAAAACGTCATAGTATAGTATGGCGTAAAAATTTCAAAAAAAGTCGAATTATAGTAGGGCATAAAAATGTCATAGTATAGTAAGGCATACAAATGCCAAAAAACGTCATAGTATAGTAAGGCATAAAAGGTCAAAAAAACGTCAAAGTATAGTAAGGCATAAAATGTCAAAAAACGTCATAGTATAGTATGGCGTAAAAATGTCAAAAAATGTCATAGTATAGCAAGGCATAAAACGTCATAGTATATTAAGGCATTCAAATGCCAAAAAACATCGAATTATAGTAAGGCATAAAAATGTCAAAAAACGTCACAGTATAGCAAGGCATAAAATGTCATAGTAGATTAAGGCATACAAATGCCAAAAAATGTCATAGTATAGTAAAGCGTAAAAATGTCAAAAAAGGTCATAGTATAGTAAGGCATAAAATGTCATAGTATAGTAAGGCATAAAAGGTCAAAAAACATCGTAATATATTAAGGCACACAAATGTCAGAAAACATCGTAATATATTAAGGCATACAAATGCCAGAAAACGTCATAGTAAAGTAAGGTATAAAACGTCAAAAAACGTCACAGTATATAAAGGCATAAAAATGTCATAAAATTTCATAGTAAAGTAAGGTATAAAACGTCAAAAAACGTCACAGTATATAAAGGCATAAAAATGTCATAAAATGTCATAGTATATTAAGTTATACAAATGCCAAAAAAATTGAATTATAGTAAGGCATAAAAATGCCAAAAAACATCAAAGCATAGTAATGCATAAAATGTCATAGTATAGTAAGGCATAAAAGGTCAAAAAACATCGTAATATATTAAGGCATAAAAATGTCAAAAAACGTCATAGTATAGTAAGGCATAAAAGGTCAATAAAACGTCATAGTATAGTAAGGCATAAAACGTCAAAAACATCGTA
>NW_019438522.1:0-458 GCF_002814215.2 Seriola lalandi dorsalis
ACTAATATTTTATAATAATCTCTGCTCTGTTCACGAGGAACCTTCAAGGTTCAAACAGTTAAAGGAAGTGCTTTCATACAATCAAAGTGATCAGTGATCAGCTCTGCTCGGATCAATCTGACAGGAAAAACATGTCACGCAAAAAGCTTCAGCAAAAATGAACTAACAAATCTTTTTCACTTCAGTTTCTATCAGGTCGAAACAGGAAGTCAAAGTTTAGTTTCCTACACCTCTATGGATGATGGATGATGGATGGATGATGGATGGATGATGGATGGATGGATGATGGATGGATGGATGATGGATGATGGATGGATGATGGATGATGGATGGATGATGGATGGATGATGGATGATGGATGATGGATGATGGATGGATGATGGATGATGGATGGATGATGGATGATGGATGGATGATGGATGATGGATGGATGATGGATGGATGATGGATGATGGATG
>NW_019438523.1:0-576 GCF_002814215.2 Seriola lalandi dorsalis
TGTTCTGAGCACCAAGCTGGTGTTATAAACTGTCGCTACGTTAGCCTAAACAAGCTAACGTTAGCCTTTGGAACGTTGTGGGTGGAGTGTCGTTACAACCGATGTCAGCTGTCACAGTTCACAAACAACAACGGTAACGTTTCAGGACATGAACATGTTGACGACATGTTGATGTGAAGTGAACAACTGAAACTCTCTCAGCCTGAACTCAGTGAACAGATCTGATGTCTGTCTCTGAGCTGCTCAGAAAAGTTTGAGGCGTTTCCTCCTGTGGCGTCGTTTCTTCACTGGCTTCTCATTGTCTATAACTTGTACTTGATGATCTTCGTCAAATACAAAATATCTCCATACACCAGTGATGGTGTGTTTTTTTTTTTTTTTATGTTGCTGCACCTTCACTTGCTCCTGTCATTCCACGTGTTGTTGTTATAGTTTACTGTACCTGCCTCCTTCTCTCAGAGTTTGATGTCAGACTAGAACACTTGTAGTGTTATTATACTGCTCTCGTCAGTGCTGGAAAAATCACATCTACAGCACCTTCGATACCTACTGTACTGCAGAAGAGCAAGTACTGTC
>NW_019438524.1:0-562 GCF_002814215.2 Seriola lalandi dorsalis
TAGTATAGTAAGGCATGAAAAGTCATAAAAAAGTCATAGTATAGCAAGGCATAAAAAGACATAGTAAAGTAAGACCTTAAAAAGTCATAAAAACGTCATAGTATAGTAAAGCATAAAAAGTCATAAAAACATCATAGTATAGCAAGGCATAAAAAGACATAGTAAAGTAAGACATAAAAAGTCATAAAAACGTCATAATAAAGTCATAAAAACGTCATAGTATAGTAAGGCATGAAAAGTCATAAAAAAGTCATAGTATAGCAAGGCATAAAAAGTCACAAAAACGTCATAGTATAGTAAGGCATAAAAACGTCATAGTATAGAAAGACATAAAAAGTCATAAAAACGTCATCGTATGTAAGGCATGAAAAGTCATTAAAAAGTCATAGTATAGCAAGGCATAAAAAGACATCATAAAGTAAGACCTTAAAAAGTCATAAAAACGTCATAGTATAGTAAGGCATGAAAAGTAATAAGAAAGTCCTAGTGTAGCAAGGCATAAAAAGACATAGTAAAGTAAGACCTTAAAAAGTCATAAAAACGTCATAGTATAGTAAGGCAT
>NW_019438525.1:0-472 GCF_002814215.2 Seriola lalandi dorsalis
ATTGTTTTGTAAAAGGTGCTATACAAATAAACTGACTTTGATCAAAGAATTTTAATAATGAAAATATTTCTTTTAGTGCTGGTTGTTCAGGCTGAACTCACACTGATGGATCTGATTAAATGACAAAAGCTTTGCAGGGTGATAATGTATAATAACAGATTCACACTAAAGTCTAGATCTACAAAGACACTGTTCATAAAGGTTGGGGGTAGATGTGATGCAGCTGCACTGTCTCCCCCTCAGATTTCTGTCTTGAAGGTCCTACCTTATTTAGATATCTGGTTGATCTGTGCCCCATGTCGCAGTCAGGTTGTCCAGGACGCAAGGAGGGTCATCAATCACATACAAGCCTTAGGGTTCAAGGTAAAAATGAAGAAGAGCCATTTTGAACCCACATAGCACACTTTTCTACGTCTGTTTGAATTCCCTTGCAGTTTCCTCCAGCCCTCAGGGTTATGGAAATTTTGACTTT
>NW_019438527.1:0-530 GCF_002814215.2 Seriola lalandi dorsalis
AAAAAAAAGTACATAATATTTTATACAGAGACCAGATGTTTTCTTAAACCCATGAAAAACCATAATCTGAAAAGTAACCATTGCCTATAGTTGTCAAATAAATGTAGTGGAGTACAATATTTCCCTCTGTAATGAAGTGGACTAGAATTATAGAATAGCATAATATAAAATACAAAATACAAGTAAAGTACAAGTATCTGTAAAAACTGTAAAACTTTAAGTACAGTAGGGACGTAAATGTACTTAGTTACTTTCCACCATTGGTTTTAAAGTATATTCTACATGTAAACTGATGCAGTGAACGGAGAATCAAAACTAGATTACAAGTATCATTAGTATTGTCATGTACATTAAACGTATAGCTCGGGTTATTTCACGTGGGGTTGTATGAGCTAGTCATGCAGTCATGCACCACATGAAGCGTACATTTCAACGGATATTGGATTGTTTTTTTTTGTTTTAAAGGTCCACCAGTGTGCCAGTACTCCCGGCCATCTCTCCTAACTGGCAGCGCGCTGATCTCAGTCTAG
>NW_019438528.1:0-460 GCF_002814215.2 Seriola lalandi dorsalis
GTTGTTGTAGCAGTTGTTGTAGCCATTGTTGTTGTTGGGGCAGTCGTTGTTATTGCGACAGTTGTTGTTGGGGTAGTTGTTGTTGGGGCAGTTGTAGTTGTTGGGGCAGTTGTGGTTGGGGCAGTCGTTGTTGTTGCGACAGTTGTGGTTGTTGGAGTACTTGTTGTTGTGAGAGTTGTTGTTGGGGTAGTTGTTGTAGCAGTTGTTGTTGGGGCAGTCGTTTTTGGGGCAGTTGTTGTTGTTGCGACAGTTGTGGTTGTTGGAGTACTTGTTGTGAGAGTTGTTGTTGGGGAAGTCGTTGGGACAGTTGTTGTTGGGACAGTTGTTGTTGGGGCAGTTGTTGTTGTAGCAGTTGTTGTAGCAGTAGTAGTTGGAGCAGTTGTAGTTGTTGGGGCACTTGTTGTAGCAGTTGTTGGGGCAGTTGTTGTAGTTGTTGTTGTTGTTGGAGCAGTTGTTGTTG
>NW_019438529.1:0-384 GCF_002814215.2 Seriola lalandi dorsalis
CAGGCTGTGTGCATTTCTCTGTGGACTGAGGCTTTGATACTTTCACAGTATTAATATAGAACCTAGACCTGCTTTATAATCAAACTACACATGAACTTCTACCTTTAGACTATATGGGATATACTATACTTTATACTATATCTACCTATATACTATATGGGACGTTTAAAAAAAGCCAAGAGGCCAAGATACATCCTGGCTTTTATCACTAGAGTGAGTAAAGCTCCACAAGTCCTGTATCCTACTTTTCCCTTTTCCCAAAATGCCTTGCAGACCCTCCTTGACTAATAAATGCTCATGTCTTTAAAAGTGTGTGTGAGTGTCTCTGTGAGGACCAGTGTCAGTTACAGACTGTACAGAGTGAGGACATCTCTGGTCTTCACA
>NW_019438530.1:0-568 GCF_002814215.2 Seriola lalandi dorsalis
TACACAGACATAAAAGTGCTATCCACCTTTTCATCTCAGCGAATATGAATATTTCCTATAGTCTCAAACTATTTCTTCAACCATTACTTTATTAGACTCTGCTTCTTTGCTTTCACTTTTCCACCATTTTACTATCAACAACACACAATAAAAAAAAGATTCTGGGCTTTAATATTTTCAGTTCCATTTCCACTGCATATTTAGCACAACCACAATCACATGAAACCAGGTTCTGATTTCAGAGACAAAGCCACATCCAACACCAGGTGTTGCAAATCCTCAAACTGAGCCACAGATAAAACACGTGTGGATGGATGAAAGATAATGTTCCAGCATCTCTGTGTGTGTGTGTGTATGTGTGTGTGTGTGTGTGTGTGTGTGTGTGTGCGCTCACATGATGCTTAGTTGCAAATGATCATATTATATTCCTCCCCTGACCCCGTATTGACATAAACACTGCTTGAAGTTAATTATTCACCAAATTTACCACTTCAAGGGAAAATATAGCCAAAGGGTTTGTTTGTTGGTGATCAATGATGGACTAATGTGTGTGTGTGTGTGTGTGTGT
>NW_019438531.1:0-567 GCF_002814215.2 Seriola lalandi dorsalis
AGGAAACACAAAAAACTCAACAAAAGAGTCACACTTTTGACATAGGCCATTATACAACCGGGGGTAGAATTGCATGTTCCCCTCAACTGAGGATTCAGGCGATTTTACCAGAGGTGGCCAGCATCATGAGGGGGTGATTTAGGCAAAAAAAACATTTTTGTCAAAACATGACTTAGGCCATTATTTTAGGAAGGTGACGAAATGGCAGTAGTGAGCATGTGTAAGAGGTCATTTAGACAGACACGTCATTACATCTTTTGTCCAGCAGGGAGCACTGTGGACTCTGCTGGAAACACTGATGCATGTGCATGTCCTCTTCTGCAGGGGTAGGGGTTTCTAGTCTCTGAGTCAAATGTTGTTTAACTAACAGAAAGAAGGATATTTACTTAATTCACCTGTGCCGCTTCTCCTTATTGATCTAATTAACTACTAACTAATTTAATTAATCGTCTAAGTCATAGTGCAGTCACAAGAGTCAAAAAAGCATTGAACATTAGTCAGAATATCAGAGTTTTAATAAGATAAAGTCCAAAGAAAGGCAGGCAGCAAGTTATTTCATTTATGTTT
>NW_019438532.1:0-498 GCF_002814215.2 Seriola lalandi dorsalis
TTGCAGGTGCTGGCCAGGTAACAATAATCTGCACTAAAAGATATGGAAAATATCTGCACACTGTCATCTTGTTCCCCAGTTTCTTTCTTCAACATGGTCATGACAATGTTTCAAACAGAAATGGTTTTCACTGGTTGAACTGGAAACGAGGTGTATGGGTAAAATGCTGGTTAAATGCCGTCATATGTAGCTAGTTACTCCATCAGTAATACAGGAGTGTATCATTTTACAAATACAGTTTCAATATTTTGTTAATATTGTCCGACTCTGAGAGGAGCGTCTTTACAGCCTAACCAGCTACAAATCATCAGTGCAGAGTAACTTCCCTCTACAATGTGTTGTAGTTTGTATTTAAATGGTTTGAACAGAAGTGTAAAGCTTCCTGATGACAGCCCTGTGTGTACCAAACACTTTGGTTCAATGAAGTGCAGTAAATGACTTAGTGTTCTTTCACATTACAAACATGGTTTTAACATGGAAGTACTTCTTGTTCAGTCT
>NW_019438533.1:0-483 GCF_002814215.2 Seriola lalandi dorsalis
GACTGACAAGAGCTCACCAACAGCAGGATGGAAACCAAGTGGAGAGACCAACCCCATTAGTGTAAAGAGCAATCTTCTTTCTTCTTCTTCTTCTTGAATGGTGGATCCCATCAAGTTTAATCTAATCTAATTTTCATCCTTTAAATGACGGAGGATGGTGTTAAGAGCAAGTGACCAGGATAATGAGATGTTCTCCTCAATTACAAAAAAAAAACATATGACAGAAACATTTCTCCTGAGCATCTTGCAGGGACCTGAGGTTGGATAACCAACAGGGCAAAACAAAACTTGGCAGCGAACACCACGTAACACTTCCCCCTTTATGGAATTTATAAGCAGCATATAAACATGTAATGAATGGTTTATAACACACTATAATGTAGTGAGGGCATTTCTAAGTGTTTTTTTTATTTTTATTGTTTGTCATTTGTCATCACTTATAACTTCTCTTTTGACGACATATTGTCTGTAATTGCAAATGTG
>NW_019438534.1:0-541 GCF_002814215.2 Seriola lalandi dorsalis
AAAAACGTCATAGTATAGTAAGGCATAATATCATCATAGTATAGTCATGTATAAAATGTCATAAAAACGTCAGTATATTTAGGCATACAAACGTCATAATATAGTGAGGCATAAAATCGTCATAAAAACGTTATAGTATAGTAAGGCATAAAAATGTCATAGTATAGTAAGGCATAAAATGTTGTACTATAGTAAGGCAGAAAATTGTCATAAAATTGTCATAAAAGACATAAAAATGTCATAAAAACGTCATAGTATAGTCAGGCATAAAATTGTCATAAAAATGTTATAGTATAGTAAGGCATAAAAATGTCCTAGTATAGTAAGGCATAAAATTGTCATGAAAACGTCATAGTATAGTAAGGCATAAAAATGTTGTAGTATAGTAAGGTATGAAATCATCTTAAAAAAACGCCATAGTATAGTAAGGCATAAAAAAGTCATGCTATAGTAAGGCATAAAATCATCATAGTATAGTAAGGCATAAAATCATCATAAAAACGTCATAGTATAGTAAGGCATAATATCATCATAGTATAGT
>NW_019438535.1:0-491 GCF_002814215.2 Seriola lalandi dorsalis
AATAATAATAAAAGAAGTGTGCATGTATTTTTTATCTTCTTATACCTACGGAGGTTTAGGTATAACTTATTTGCGTATACATATTGGAACATTATATTTATTGGTACTAAATTCTATTTATTAGATAAATATATTAAATATTGATTATAATCTTATGATGAAAATATTTACCTCAGACAATTTTAGATAAATTCTACATTAAACTAAATACATGTTTTAGTGAAAGAAATATTTACAGTCATATAAATAACAGTTATTACCACCAAACTAATATAATAAAAACTTATTATTTCTATATTTTTCCTCAAGTTGTTTGTTGTTGTTAAAGTGAATATTTCATATAAAAGACATTTGTCATCAGACAACAACTGTATTCATTTACTGTATTTAGCAGCATCAAGTTTCGAAATCTCATTTCCCATAAAGGAAAATCAGCTTTAAAAACATGTAAGTTTGAAGAGTCAGAGTGAATGTGAAGAATCCTGCTCATC
>NW_019438536.1:0-574 GCF_002814215.2 Seriola lalandi dorsalis
TTGAAATAACAGACTGGGAAGCACTCTGCAGCCCCCACGATGGCGACATCGACACCATGACCCACTGCATCACAGACTATATTAACTTCTGTGTGGAGAACACTGTGCCCTCCAAGTCAGTACGCTGTTTCGCCAACAATAAACCCTGGGTGACCTCCGAGATTAAGGCCCTGCTGAAAGAGAAGAAGAGGGTCTTTAGATCGGGGGACAAGGAGGAGCTGCAAAGAGTCCAGAAGGAACTCAAACAGAAAATCGGGAAAGGGAAGGACTGTTACAGACAGAAACTGGAAGAGCGGCTAGTGCAGAATAACACCAGAGATGCCTGGAGTGGACTGCAGAACATCTCTGGCCAGGGAAAAGGAGTGAGGAGAGACCTGAGCTGCGGCTACAAGAACTGGGCCAATGAACTGAATCTGTTCTTCAACAGATTTGATTCTGCCCCCTCCCCCCTTACCTGCCCTGCACCCTCTTCACACCTCCCTGGGCCAGCTCCCCCTCCTCTCCTCAACCTGCTACTTTCAACTCCCATTCACCTACAGCCCTCCCCTCCCCACCAGTACAACTGCCCCCTCTC
>NW_019438537.1:0-513 GCF_002814215.2 Seriola lalandi dorsalis
ACATGAGGGTGAAAAATAATGTTTCCTTTATAAAAAACCACTAGAGGGCAGTCAGTGTCAAGTCTCTTTCTCCACTGTCACTATAAGGTGACACTGATCTGCTTTGCTTATTGGTCTGAACTGACTGACACTCAAACCCTTCACTGAACTAAATATATCCTTAACTGTTGGATCAGCAGTGGCTGCAGCTTCAACTATTAAATCAGTTGCACTTCACCATCTCACTGTCTCAAAGAGATTTCAAGATAAACAGCTGGAGGACTGAAGGAGCTGCTGTTCATTCTTGTACTTTGTGATTAAAGCTGAATGAACCAGTGATTCTACAACGAGACCAACATTCACTTCTTGGATTCACTGAGGAAAAACTGTTTCTTCTTCTTTCACAGTATTCCCGTTTCAGCACCTTTCTAAGTGACCAATCAGTTTTTAAATGAAAGTGGGTGAGACTTTACAGACGTTCTTTTCAACTACACATCTGGTGCCTCAGTCTGTTTTTAACTCCCTACCCCTCAG
>NW_019438538.1:0-515 GCF_002814215.2 Seriola lalandi dorsalis
AGTCGCTGCCTGAACTTGTGCAGCGTCAGTCAGAAACTTTTGGAAAGTTGTGTGGTGTTTCAAAAATCATTAGCACCTCTGTCAAACAAACGAAATCTGCATCAGCAAAAAAAAAAAAAACACTTCAAAGGAAACTTTCTTTGTAACATTAAAACTCTAAGTTCAAGAACTTCTACTGAGTTGAATCTGCAGCATTGTGAGGTTTTAGGTGTGTGTGTTACATCAAAGTAATTTTACTTTATCTACTTATGTTGTGCTCTGGATTCTAGAGGTTGTTGGTTCCTGCTTTAAAACTTTTCGTAGTGTTTTAAAAAAAGTCTTTGTTTATTATTATTATTTATTAAATGCATAGTGTCTAAAATATCTAAGATAATGACAAATGACCATCCATTGTTTTGGTCAACAGTCAGAACACAAAAGTTTGAGAGCTTAAACTTATTTCGTAGCTTTTTTACTTAATTAGCTAAACAATTAATCAACTATTAATTAGTCACAAAGTTTCTCTGTATATTATC
>NW_019438539.1:0-520 GCF_002814215.2 Seriola lalandi dorsalis
GGATCATTAATGTCTGCACAAAATTTCATGGCAATCCTTCCATCAGGGTGGAGATATGTGAACTGATCGTCCAAGTTGTGGCTAAAAATATTAATAGTTACAGTATGATATTTGGAGCAGAGTAATAAAATGAGGCAAACATTACTAATTCAGTGATGAGATATTTATGTCACCGTAGAAAAACCATGGACAATCTTTACATGTCAAATGAAAAAATATCTCCTTTATTTGAATTCCCTGCTGAAGCCCAACTGCCCATCTCTGGTGTATATGAGGGTAAAGTTTTACCTCCCAAAACAACAAAAGCTTTTGGAGGAGGAGGCTTCTGAGCTGCAGATTCATCGGGCAGAGCTCAGTGACTGAACAGTGAAGTTATTTACTGTGTGCTGTTAATGTGCTGTACATGGCATTACTGTGAGATCAGAAACTTGCATTCTTTAGGAATCCCTACAGACCTCTTCTATCACATCTGGACTGCGGGATCTTAAAACTTTCCTTTTATAGTTGTTCGCTCTCCATG
>NW_019438540.1:0-530 GCF_002814215.2 Seriola lalandi dorsalis
TGACGTTTTTTGATGTTTTTATGCCTTAATATACTAGGCCATTTTTTCATTTTTTTGCCATACTATACTATGTTGTTTTTTCATTTTTTTGGCATACTATCCTATGTTGTTTTTTTGTCATTTTTTAGGCCTTATTATGCTATGACATCTGTATACCTTACAATATTATGACGTTTTTTGATGTTTTTATGCCTTAATTTACTAGGCCATTTTTCCATTTTTTTCCCCATACTATACTATGTTGTTTTTTCACTTTTTTGGCATACTATCCTATATCATTTTCTCACTTTTTAGTCCTTAATATACTATGACGTCTTTATACCTCACCATATTATAACATCTTTTGATGTTTTTATGCCTTAATACACTATGCCATTTTTTCACTTTTTTGCCATACTATACTATGTCGTTTTTTCACTTTTTTTGTCATACCATCCTATGTTGTTTTTCTCACTTCTTAGGCCTCAATATACTATGTCGTCTTTATACCTCACTATATTATGACGTCTTTTGATGTTTTTATGCCTTAA
>NW_019438541.1:0-530 GCF_002814215.2 Seriola lalandi dorsalis
GGTTGTTACGAGGTTTGTTGTTAGTTCTCCCTTTCGTAGCTGTCCGTGGCTGTGTCCTACTAAGAACAGGCGTTGAAGAGTCACTCTGCCTGGATGGTCATGCATCCTCACTCACGTAGTACTGAGGAGGTCATAAAAATGTTGAAATATAGCAAATAGCCTACAATAGCTACAAAAAATTAGTCCCAGTGATTGATAAGTATCCAGGAGCTGCTGCTCATAGTTTATCTCAGAAGAAAATCAAGAATATCAGTAGAAAAAATGCAAGCGGAGGCGAGAGCAAGCAGAAAAGTGTCTGCACTGAGAGCAAGCGGAAGCCAAAGTACCAGTACACCAGTTTACCTGAATGTTCTTTAAGACTGTAGTCTGAGGTAGTTAGCTAGAGCTAGTTAGCTACATGTATCTAGCTGTTAGCTAGGGAAAATAAGTAATTGACTTGAGGTAGCCAGAGTTTGGCCAGAAGTAGCAGCATAGTTAGCCAGGAGAGAGAACCTGTAAGTGTAGACAAGGTCTCCTATGTTCAGTTACTG
>NW_019438542.1:0-360 GCF_002814215.2 Seriola lalandi dorsalis
AAAATCTAATCGGGTCACTCTTTAGTCCTGGTGAATGTTTGAGCCAAATTTGAACAATAATGGCTGCTGCTCTGACTGTCGCTGGTGCGGAGGAATAAAAAGTCACATCTCAACAGAAGAGAAGAAGAAACCTGAAGCAAAATAATCTCAACTCAAACGCCCACTGACTGAATTTTTAGAGCTTACAACTACATGTCATGGTCTTCTTCAAATGTCACAGAGATTACTTTGTCACATGTGATTTTCTCTCCTCAAACATCATTAAAAAAACATGCTGACACTTTACAAGAGCAGAGATAAAGCTGCTGGGTGTAAAGCGTCTGTCCAGGTGAGTCTCTCCAGGTGAGTCTCTCCAGGTGA
>NW_019438543.1:0-534 GCF_002814215.2 Seriola lalandi dorsalis
TATTATATGCACACTATCTGCTGATAGAAGAACTTTACAAATCAAAGAGTAGCTAAACTAATTTATTTGAGGGGGTGTTACGCCATTTGTGGTGTGTTATTACCATTGTAAAGTTATGTGCACTGAAGTAAAACAAAACTGCCTAACATCTTTTATTTAGATACAAACTATGTTTTTACAAAGAAGCAAAACATACTGGTGTATTCCTCTCAACCGTAAAGGACCATAGTCAGTGCGGTACATGTTGCAGGCATTCTGGAGGGAGTACACATTGAGGCAGAGCGGCTCCAACCCAAGACGGCCTACTATACATGGTAAATCTTCCTCCATCTCCCATAGCCGTCTGGTAACCTACAGTGAATCACAAATGGTAAATGCTATGGTTTATTATAAATGTAATGTAATCAAAACAAATTACTGATTAGTTTGTCTAATGAGAATGCTACCTGTGGTATCTCAAGGCAGCAGATATTCTCAGCTTCTGTGGGCATGGTTGCACGGTTTCCACAGGAGCACCTGTCCAAAATAAAGAGA
>NW_019438544.1:0-725 GCF_002814215.2 Seriola lalandi dorsalis
TTTATACCTTACTATACTATGACGTTTTTAAATGTTTTTATGCCTTGCTATACTATTACGTTTTTATGCCTTAATATGCTATAACGTTTTTAAGCCTTACTATACTATGACGTTTTTTGACGTTTTTATGCCTTGCTAAACTATGACATTTTTTAATGTTTTTAATACCTTGCTATACTATGACCTTTTTATGCCTTGCTATACTATGACGCTTTTTTAAAGTATATTTTTTCAGGCTTTTTATGCCTTTATTTGACAGGACAGTAAAGAGACAGGGGATGGGGAGGCAGAGAGGGGGAATGACATGCAGTAAGGGCCGTCCGATGCGGGACTCGAACCGGGACCGATTGCAGCGAGGACTGTGGCCTCTACACATGGGGCACCTGCTTAGACCACTACGCTACACGACGCCTATAAATGACGTTTTTTTACGTTTTTATGACTTCCTATACTAGGACGTTTTTATGACTTACTATACTAAGATGTTTTATGCTTTACTATACTATGATGTTTTTTTAACGTTTTTATTCCTTACTATATTATGATGTTTTTTGACGTTTTTATGCCTTACTATACTATGACGTTTTTTATCGTTTTTATGCCTTGCTATACTATGACGTTTTTATGACTTACTATAATAAGACGTTTTTTAACGTTTTTATACCTTACTATACTATGATGTTTCATAATGTTTTTCTACCTTTCTATATTATGACGTTTTTATA
>NW_019438545.1:0-484 GCF_002814215.2 Seriola lalandi dorsalis
CAGCAAACAGCCTCACTCCAACGATGCTGAACATTAACCAGACGGTCATAGCCACCAGCAGCACATCAATCAGGGCCGGGAGCGTCACTGCCAGAGCCTGCAGCACCACCTGCAGACAAACAGGTACAGTCAGACAGGAACAGAGAGTCAGACAGGTACAGATACATTGCTGGAGCCTGCAGCACCACCTGCAGACAGGTACAGACAGGGAGACAGGTACAGATTCACTACGAGAGCCTGCAGCCCCACCTGCAGACAAACAGGTACAGTCAGACAGGTACAGAGAGTGAGACAGGTACAGATTCACTACGAGAGCCTTTAGCACCACCTGCAGACAAACAGGTACAGTCAGACAGGTACAGAGGGTCAGACAGGTACAGATACATTGCTGGAGCCTTTAGCACCACCTGCAGACAGGTACAGAGAGTGAAATAGATACAGATACATTACTGGAGCCTGCAGCACCACTTGCAGACAGATAGGT
>NW_019438546.1:0-503 GCF_002814215.2 Seriola lalandi dorsalis
CGTTTTATGCCGTATTTATGCCGTACTATACTATGATGTTTTATGACTTTTTCATGCCTTACTATACTTTGACGTTTTTTGACTTTTTATACCATACTACACTATGACGTTTCAATCCATACTTTACTATGATGTTTTTTGGTTGTAAAGAGTGTTACTAGTATACTGGTTAGAGCTCTTGTTCTTCAATGAGAAGGTTGTGAGTTCAAGCCCCATTTAGGGCCACTCACTTAGTAGTTTTGCATGTTCTTCTTGTGTCTCTATGGGTTCTCTCAGGGCAATCTCGTATCCTGTCTCAGTCCTTAAAAATGCATTTTAGGTTTATTGCCGACTGTAATGCCTTACTTTAGTATGACGTTTTATGACTTACTATACTATGACTTTTTTTGACATTATCATACCTTACTATACTATGACGTTTTTTGACATTTTAATACCTTACTATACTATGATGTTTCATGACTTTTTATTGCTTACTATACTATGACGTTTTATGCCATTTT
>NW_019438547.1:0-508 GCF_002814215.2 Seriola lalandi dorsalis
AATGGTGTTGGAGAAGCAGCCGTAGCAAGGCCCAGGTTGGGGATAGAGAGGAGACTTATGGACACCTGGCACCGGCACTATGCCCTGGCATGCCTGGTTTGGGGAAATTGCACGCGGGGCTGGACATCATTGTTCCCCTGGCGTTGATAGGTTTGCTTTAGACAATATGTGGAGAACCCACCTAAGGAGGGATGACTTAACTATATATGATTGCGGATCTGATTTCACTTTAGTTCTTGTGAAAGAATACCTTCTATTGCATTGGACTCTGACCATCTCCAGTGTCTTCTTTTTGAGTCTTTTTTTGACTAAGTAAAAGTTCAGTTTTGTTAAGTGTTGGTGAAGAGGTCTAGAATTAGACTCTGGCCTGGACATGGACTTTTTTCTCCAACATAAATTGGCGAGCCAGCCAGGAGAGACAGAAGCCTGAGGACTCCTGCCTGGGAGGATCAGCCTGCATCTCAGACCGTCAGTGGCCACAAAAAACTCAGAGGTAAGCAGAGCCTTT
>NW_019438548.1:0-472 GCF_002814215.2 Seriola lalandi dorsalis
GTTTCGAAAGTTTAAACTATGGCTTTGAAACTGAAAAACAGGATTGGGATTTGACATTTCAAAATAAGATCTGACTCTTATCTGAATCAACAGGTGAATACACTCAACATGTATTGACATAGTAGCCTATATTCAGGTGAGCTTGTTCATCTCCTTGTGTATTCAATGGAGAATTAACAAGACTATAGGTCGTTTTTGCAGCAGTTTATTAAGACCAGTAGTTACGTTTCGTTGTTAGGCAACATCTAGCAGACGTGGTATAAATAGAGAAAAAGTCCATGAGAGGAAGTGGTTAGGGTGGATGGGTCAGCAAAACACAGTATTATGAAATGAGTGTGGTGTCAGTTCCCTTATGAAACCAGGATTTATACTGTTTCTAATATCCATGACAGTTGGTTGTTATTATTGTCACCATGACAACAAATATCATCTGATGTTGATGTTTTTCTGCCTAAACCTAACCAAGCTGTGA
>NW_019438549.1:0-466 GCF_002814215.2 Seriola lalandi dorsalis
GTCTCCATTGTGGGCCACAAGAAGTGTATCAAGCTAAGTTAGAGTTGACAGGACAGGGCATCTGGTTTCACATGACCAGAGCCTGGGTGGTAAGTATGGATGAAATTGAAGTTACTGCAAAACAGAGTTCAGTCGCTTTGCTGATTGAGAGTAGGCAAGATTGTTATGGTGAGACCACAAACAGACGTTATGCCCCCAACAGTCTCAATTCTTCAATATCAAGTTTAACAGCCTGAAGTTCCCTATTTCCTATGTCATAATTAGCCTACTTTCCACAGGAGAAAGAGGCACAGGGATGGAGCTTCTAATTCTGTTCAAGGTGCTGAGACAGAACAGCACCAGCAATAAAGGTTCAGTACATGTTCAGACTGGCTTTTGGAGAAGATCAGGATGTCATCAAGATAGATAAAGACAAAATGACTGAAAAAGTCCCTCAACATATTGTTCCAAATGGCATCACCAAAAT
>NW_019438551.1:0-470 GCF_002814215.2 Seriola lalandi dorsalis
GCAACGTGAGTGCTTCCCTGCTGGTTTCCCGATCCTTCGTCTGACTCCGATTACCCGCCTGCCTGCTCCTTCCTGGTTCGTCTGCCCCACTGACTGCACACCTGGTTCTGATCCTCCTGCACCCTCGACTACGTCTCCAGCCTGCTTCCTAACGGTACCGTTGCCTTCCAACCAACTCATCCCTGTGTGTGTGTGAGCCTCCCCAACCCGCTCCACTCACCTGCTCCGCATCACGGCATCTCCAGCCCTGGACCCCTTCCTCTATCCCCTATACTCACCTGTGTGCAATATCTCTGCCGGTTCTTTAATAAAAGTCATTACCAACTATTCACCTGTTTGGTTGTGCTGCAATTGGGTCTTACCACACCCAGTTACAGCGAGATCCCTTACTCGCCAACAACTGTCTCTCCAATGGTGGAAAGCAACACAAATGTTAACTCGTCTTTCACATCTTTTCCTTTACCGTATTT
>NW_019438552.1:0-700 GCF_002814215.2 Seriola lalandi dorsalis
GAAAGCTCAGATGTTCGTTTTTTCAACGTATTTAACAGTTTTAATAAATGGTTTACGACATTAAAACATTAGCTCCTCACTTTACGGCATTAGCCCGTTAGAAATTAACTTGCTAACCTGCGTCGCTGCAGTTAAAAAGTGTTTATAGGTCGAAAAACGGACATTTAAAGAGAAACTGGGCTCGTTTTATAGAAAAACAAACCACCGACTAAATTCAGCTCGTTTAAATTTAAGCGGCAGTAAAAATGACCAAATAAAAGTGGATTATTTCCTTCGTTTAGTTTTAATGCTGCGCCCCAAACTTTTAAATCAACACAATTTATTGTAATTACAAAGCGTCAACGAAAAATTTGACTAATGATGTTCAGTATCTCTGAAATTAGGAAGCGCCCAGGAACAAAACAAACCAATCAGCATCTTTCTAAGACCTAAAGGGACGAACCTAACGGTCATTTAACTCCATCAGCCAATCAGAAGAGCGCATCTCTACAAGTGCGCTATGTGACTTTGATTGACAGCTACTCTCATCCAATAGGAAGTCAGCACCGTGAAACGCTCTGAGTTTGTAGCCGGTAAAATTACCTGCCTGACCATATATGGAAGTTAATGTAGTTGGACTCTCTGTGGTGGAGGGACACCGACACAACAGAGAAACTTTATCATCAGTCAAAAGAGACACGATTCAATGAAACTAAATATG
>NW_019438553.1:0-475 GCF_002814215.2 Seriola lalandi dorsalis
GCGACTGTATGCATTGTATGATTAAAAAGGCAAATCAGCCTTGAACTGATGATTATGATTGTTTATGAACATTTTGACACTGATGCCGTTTGAGATTGCAGAATGATGTACAGGGACAGACAGGAAAGTACAAGCATGACATGTTTAGATAACAGGTTCAGGTCAGAGTGGTGTGAAGAGAGAAGAGGCGGAGTGACCCTGTTACACACAGAATGTGTGTATAAGAATGAATGTCTGAAACAAGGAAGTACTGCACTCTGCTTAGACGAGACGAGAGCAGGGTGAGTCCAGAGCTCTGTAAGCAATCTCAAACTTATATGCTTGACTATACTTTTAATAAATTAGACGTGTTGAACGTTATCTGTTGTCCTGCATACTTCATCAAACGAATGCGCGAGTCCTGTTTGGTCATATATAAAAGGGTAAAATGGATCTGGACTCAACAACATACAGCAAGGATGATAAAAAAAAACAC
>NW_019438554.1:0-495 GCF_002814215.2 Seriola lalandi dorsalis
AAAGTATTGGCCATCAAGGAAAAGGAGATCCAACCATACCACGGGAGGGAAAAAGCTGTAGATACATTTTTTATCTTCTGTTGAATTAAGGTTTCTATAGATCGCCATCATCAGCAGAAAAGCTATAAAGGCAGGAATTACAAAAAATGCAGCTGCAAACAGAGAGTTCCACTTTGGGTCGCAAGGGCAGGCAAATTCCACTTCCATCATCTTCTCTACAAGAGCCAGGATGAAGGCAAAAACCATGTTTGACACAATAGGACTGTGTCCGAGCTCCTTACTGATTTTTGATACCAGCTTTGTCACAGCCTCTCCTCCTCCCATAATGAGTCCTGCACAGAAAAGACAAGTGCAGATGTAAAGTGAGAGAAAACACCTATAATTAGAACTAGAGTGGAAACATAAACTACTGCCTGAAACCTCCCACCCCCCACTCCAATCAAGAATTTGGACTTTATTTGTGCTTCAATGACTGTTCTCCCTCAATGGAAGAGT
>NW_019438556.1:0-546 GCF_002814215.2 Seriola lalandi dorsalis
ATCCTCTGAGGAACATGAATGTGTTCAGTAAATTTTATGGGAATCTGCCAATATATTTTTGATATTCCTTGTGTATGATTATGTGCAAATATTGGTCTGATGTTGGTGATGGTGGAAAGATCAGGGGTTGCCAAATGTTTAGCTGTGATTCACACCAAATTTTAGATTATCTGGTCAGCAGTTGCCAGGACAGATTGATTGACAGCCAGACTGAGGAACATAGCCACCCTTAGGTCCTGCTATTAGCAAGGCTAAATCAGCTGGAGTCACAAATTGTCTTCAAAGTGTTTGAAGCTTAATCAACAATGGAAATACAGTTGTGACCAAAATTATTAGCCCCCCAGGAATTATGGAACATTTTCCTAAAATTCTTCCCAATGTTTGCAGCATTGATAAAACTCAATATAATCAAACATTCACCAGCGCTTTTTAGTAGCTTTTGGTACATTTTGTAACAGTGATAATGTTTGAGTGTGTGAAGAGAGTTGTGAACAGAAGAGATGAAGGTTTGCATGAGGCCATTGATACATTTTTTGCTTTAGAAGT
>NW_019438557.1:0-495 GCF_002814215.2 Seriola lalandi dorsalis
GTCATGGACGTCTCTTGGACGAGACTCTGCAGAGAAGCTTCTGTCCTACTACCTGGTAAATCCTCCACAGTGTTCAGCATTCATCACCTCAATTTATCACCGCAGTTTCATAATGAACTGAAGATTTATTCTCACGTCTCATCGTATCACATCAAATGTTTCCAACGTTGTGATTTGTGCCGTTACTTCGCTATAGAGCCGTGAGCATTCACTCAAACCTTCTTTGACCCTCAGAGTCACAGAGCTGCTGCCTGTGTCAGGACTGGGCTCACTGGTCAGGACTGGACTCACTGGTAAGGACTGTCCTCACTGGTCATGACTGGACTCACTGGTCAGGACTGGGCTCATTGGTAAGAACTGGACTTACTGGTCTGGACTGGACTCACTGGTCTGGACTGGGTTCACTAGTAAGAACTGGACTCACTGGTCAGGACTGGGCTCACTGGTAAGAACTGGACTTACTGGTCTGGACTGGACTCACTGGTCTGGACTGGG
>NW_019438558.1:0-1002 GCF_002814215.2 Seriola lalandi dorsalis
TCATAGTATAGCATAGCATAAAAAGTCAGAAAAACGTCATAGTATAGTAAGGCATAAAAAGTCATAAAAAAAACGCCATAGTATAGTAAGGTATAAAAAGTCATAAAAATGTCATAGTATAATAAGGCATAAAAAGCCATAAAAACGTCATAGTATAGTAAGGTATAAAATCGACACACTATAGTAAGGAATGAAAAGTCACAAAAAAGTCATAGTATAGCATGGCATAAAAAGTCATAAAAAAAACGCCATAGTATAGTAAGGTATAAAAAGTCATAAAAATGTCATAGTATAATAAGGCATAAAAAGCCATAAAAACGTCATAGTATAGTAAGGTATAAAATCGACACACTATAGTAAGGAATGAAAAGTCACAAAAAAGTCATAGTATAGCATGGCATAAAAAGTCATAAAAACGTCATAGTATAGTAACGTATGAAAAGTCACAAAAACGTCATAGTATCGTAACGTATGAAAAGTCACAAAAACGTCATAGAATAGTAAGGCATAAAAAGTCATAAAAACGTCATAGTATAATAAGGCATAAAAAGTCATAAAAACGTCATAGTATAGTAAGAAGTTATAAAATCGACACAGTATTGTAAGGCATAAAAAAATCATAAAAATGTCATAGTATAATAAGGCATAAAAAGTCATAAAAACGTCATAGTATAGTAAGGCATAAAATTGACACAGTATAGTAAGGCATAAAAAGTCATAAAAATTTAATAGAATAGTGAGGCATAAAAAGTCATAAAAACGTCATAGTATAATAAGGCATATAAAGTCATTAAAACGTCATAGTATAATAATGCATAAAAAGTCATAAAAACGTCATAGTATAATAAGGCATAAAAACGACATAGTATATAATTCATAAAAAGTCATAAAAATGACAGTAAAGTAAGGCATAAAAAGTCACAAAGAGGTCATAGTATAGTAAGGTGTAAAAACTACATATAGTAAGGCATAAAAATGACAAAGTATAGTAAGGCTTAAAAA
>NW_019438559.1:0-544 GCF_002814215.2 Seriola lalandi dorsalis
CAACCTCACCTCCAGTCAATGTAACCTCACCCCCAGCTAACATGACCTCACCACCAGTCAATACAACCTCACCCCCAGCCAACATGACCTCACCACCAGTCAATGTAACCTCACCACCAGCCAACATGACCTCACCCCCACTCAATGTAACCTCACCACCAGTTAATGCAACCTCATCCCCAGCTAACATGACTTCACCACCAGTAGATACAACCTCACCCCCAGCCAACATGACCTCACCACCAGTCAAGGCAACCTCAACACCAGTCAATGCAACCTCACCCCCGATCAATGCAACCTCACCTCCAGTCAATGTAACCTCACCCCCAGCTAACATGACCTCACCACCAGTCAATACAACCTCACCCCCAGCCAACATGACCTCACCACCAGTCAATGTAACCTCACCACCAGCCAACATGACCTCACCCCCACTCAATGTAACCTCACCACCAGTTAATGCAACCTCATCCCCAGCTAACATGACTTCACCACCAGTAGATACAACCTCACCCCCAGCCAACATGACCTCACCACCAGTCAA
>NW_019438560.1:0-576 GCF_002814215.2 Seriola lalandi dorsalis
ATAGTGAGGCATAAAAATTGTATAGTAAGGCATAAAAATGTCTATAAACGTCATAGTATAGTAAGGCATAAAATGTCATAAAAACGTCATAGTATAGGAAGGCATGAAAATCTCAAAAAATGTCATAGTATAGGAAGGCATAAAATTTCATAAAAACGTCATAGTATAGTAAGGCATAAAAACGTTATCAACCGTCATAGTATAGTAAGGCTTAAAAACGTCATAGAATAGTGAGGCATAAAATGTCATAAAAACGTCATAGTATAGTAAGGCATGAAAATGTCAAAAAATGTCATAGTATAGGAGGGCATGAAAATCTCAAAAAATGTCATAGTATAGGAAGGCATAAAATTTCATAAAAACGTCATAGTATAGTAAGTCATAAAAACGTCTATAAATGTCATAGTATAGGAGGGCATGAAAATCTCAAAAAATGTCATAGTATAGGAAGGCATAAAATTTCATAAAAACGTCATAGTATAGTAAGTCATAAAAACGTCTATAAATGTCATAGTATAGGAGGGCATGAAAATCTCAAAAAATGTCATAGTATAGGAAGGCATAAAATTTCATAAA
>NW_019438561.1:0-506 GCF_002814215.2 Seriola lalandi dorsalis
CAATTTAACTATCAGTTCATTCGCCCACCCATCTTCCTTAACTCCATCCAACCAATCCAATCCAATCTGTCATCCAGCCATCCATTCATTCACCCATTCATTTACTGTACCTGCGTCATCTGTGCAGCTATCCGTCCGTTCAACCATGCACCTGTCTGCCCATCAGCCAATTTATTTTCTGTACTTCTTCCACCCAACCATCCATCCATCCATCCATCCATCCTTCCATTTTTTTTTATACTTCTCCATCCATCGTTCTACCCATCCATTCAATCATCTATCCATACATCTGTCCATTCAGCCATTCATTTTCCGTCCATCATCCATTCTTACCCCCGTCCATTCACCTGTCTACTCTGCGATCTATCCATCCTTCCATTTCCTGTACCTGCCTCAGCTCATTATGTCATGGTCCAGCTCAAGAGCTCTCTGGAGCTCTAGTAACAACAGGTCGGTGAGCCAATCAGAAGAGAGGAGCCTCTCTTCTGATTGGCTGACTGTTTTCT
>NW_019438562.1:0-552 GCF_002814215.2 Seriola lalandi dorsalis
ATCAGCCCACCTGAAGAGAACACACTGAAGCCAGTCTTCATCACTGATCACCACGGCAACTGTGATCAGACCGATGTTTCTGCTGGAACCGCTTCCTGTCAACATCTGGACCTTACAAAATAAGAGCATGCTCCGTCATCAACTCTGATTACAACACGTTATAACAACAACAATAATAATAATAATAACAATAATAACAATGAACTGTTTAAAATCTTCACGTCTTCACAAGAAAAATAAAATGTTACTTATAAAAAGTCTTAAAATCATCAGGTTTAAAAAGATGGAAACAGTTTGGTGAATAAAACAACTTGTGCAGGACGATCTCTGTGTCTTTACAAGTTGAAATATACGTCGTACAGTTTTTAATATTTCTAAGATGATCAAACGACACCAGCTTCATGCTGCTCAGATCTTACAGGAAGTTTCCTTACAACAGGCGTCACATGTTCCACTAGAGAACCAGCAGGGGGCAGAGTTTGTTTTGTGTGTGCTGGGATCCAGTGATGAGGATCTGATCCAACTTTCCCTCCAGTGACACAGCTGATGTCA
>NW_019438563.1:0-516 GCF_002814215.2 Seriola lalandi dorsalis
GGCTATATTGTCAAACTATCATTCAGTGAACAAAATATTTATAGTCAATTTGTGAAGAGTGTGAATAATTTTCGAAATACCATTGCCAAATTCAATGTCGGTCGCTTATTAATGACATCACTGCCAGCTGAACCTTGTTGATCCACGGCGCCATTGAGAACAGGACTCGCTGTTGCTGTCTGTTGCCCCGTGGATCCCTGGGCAATATTCACTGCAGCTGGCTGTTGCTTTATGACAAAGTAGACATGCAACTAATTAGTTTGTGAACATATGTATGCACACGCTACTTGAGTTGTAAACTGACCAGTGTTACCTTCTGAGTGTGGAATCCACACGTACATGTCCTCACACCACCCAACAAAGATCTCAGTCCATGTGACATCCTTGGACACTTCTCAATCTAAAAATAGATTGGGAGACTTCGACACACAAACCACCAAGATTATGCATTGCAATTAGTATCAACCTTATGACGAGTTTGTGACATTATTGCTGAAAGTAATGGAACAAATGAAA
>NW_019438564.1:0-468 GCF_002814215.2 Seriola lalandi dorsalis
TCTAATCTTCATGGTCTCACCTTTGATTAAATGTAGTGAATACAGGCCTTTGAATCTTGAAACCTATCATGACGTGAGAAAGGCATGATGGGCGTGAAGCCTTTGTCGACTCGAAAGAATAAGGCTTGTATTATTCTCTGTTTCCAACATTGAAGACCAACAGTGTGTTAGTGTCTGTCTCCTTCTTCTCTACTCTGTGGCACTCGTCCTCAAGCCACTTGATTCTTACTGAAGATGGAAATCTTTAATTCCATTATTGAAAAGTACCATATAGTTTCCTCAAACTGCTGAGCCTTGTAGTTTTTAGCAAACAGTAATCAAACAGTGCATTTGTTGGGGACTATTTCCACTTGTGGATTTAAATTCACCAGTAGTACAGCCAGGACAGCACATGTGCCAAAATCAACTACAGTGCCCGAGTTCATGGTAAGAGAAGGGCGACAATGCAGCTCACTGATGTGTTTTTAA
>NW_019438565.1:0-759 GCF_002814215.2 Seriola lalandi dorsalis
TTTTTATGCCTTACTATACTATGACTTTTTATGCCTTACTATACTATGACGTATTTATGACTTTTTATGCCCTGCTATACTATGTCGTTTTTATGACTTTTTATACTCACTATACTATGTCGTTTTTGTGACTTTTTATGCCTTATTATACTATATGACTTTTTATGCCTCACTATACTATGTCGTTTTTGTGACTTTTTATGCCTTATTATACTATAACTTTTTGTACTTTACTATACTATGTCGTTTTTATGATTTTTTATGCCTTACTATACTATGACGTTTTTATGACTTACTATACTATGACACTTTTATGACTTTTTATGCCTTACTATACTATGTTGTTTTTATGACTTTTTATGCCTTACTATACTATGACGTTTTTATGACTTTTTATGCCTATCTATACTATTTCGTTTTTGTGAGTTTTTATGCCTTACTATACTATGACTTTTTGTGCCTTACTATACTAAGACTTTTTGTGCCTTACTATACTATGTCGTTTTCATGCCTAACTATACTATGACATTTTTATGACTTTTTATGCCTTGCTATACAATGAATTTTTATGCCTTGCTATACCATTTTGTTTTTATGACTTTTTATGCCTTGGTATAGTATAACGTTTTTATGCCTTACGATAATATGACATTTTTATGACTTTTTATGCCTTACTATACTATGTCGTTTTTGTGACTTTTTATGCCTTACTATACTGACTTTTTATGCCTTGCTATACTATGTCGTTTTTATGACGTT
>NW_019438566.1:0-483 GCF_002814215.2 Seriola lalandi dorsalis
CAAAGTGTGCTGGTCAAGCTGTTCTTGGCTTCTACCGTTCTGAGATCAGATATGATACTGCAGCATTATGATAGACGTGCAGACGTGTGGAAATTAAACTTGCGCATTAGAAAATTATTTCCACTTCCAATGTCTTTTTCTTCCTGAACACAAATTAGATTGATTTATCATCTCTGTGCAAGACCTACAGTAAGTTTGGGAAGTTTGAGACAGAATATTGTTACAGGAGTAGAGAGAGAGAGACAAAGAGACACCGGAGGAGGGAGTTAGCTAGTTAGCAGAATCGCTGTGAACGTACAGTGTGATATACGTGCACTTTAGGCTGTTTGTGCTACAGCTACAGCTACGACTCCTCAAGACTGAAGTTCCTGTGCTTCTACTACAGTCCAGACTGTGAGCCAGGAAGATTAAAAACACTGTAGCTGGAAAATACAGGATTCTGCATCGTCACTGGAGTGTGTCATTGTCAGTTAATGATAAATG
>NW_019438567.1:0-608 GCF_002814215.2 Seriola lalandi dorsalis
CATCTTCAGAATCCATTTGTGGTCTTCAGGTGGCAAGCCTTCTGACCACAAACTGGGCAGCTGAGGTGTCGAAGGTGCTTCTGTGCTGGAGTCAGCAGTCTTTGAAATAGATAAAACATAACATAAACAACAAAACATAAGTATATTTTATACTGGTAAGAAAAAAGACACTGCCAATGATCTACACGAAAATGAAATGATATATTACTTACAGGCAGAGAGGCACACGCTGCAGTGCGATTCTGGACAGAGACTGAAGCAACTGTCTCAGGGACTGGAGACTGTAGGAGAATAAGATTTGTTAAAATGAAATCACAATTTACAACACAATCAAACCTTAAATTATTATTTCATATAGCCAATATTTTTAGGTTTCATGTGTCATTTCTGATATGAATAGCTTTTGATACTGTTCATGCAGAAAAAAAATAATGGGTCGAAATACAAATACTTAAACTGTATTTGAAAAGTGTGTTGTATCATTACTTACTGGGACAGCAATGCTGGCTGGAGAACTGGTGGTTGGCTCGGTGGGATCGGTGACTTGGGTCTGTAAAACATTCAGTCTAAGTAACTTGTATTAAAAACTCAAATTAAACAGTTGCTAT
>NW_019438568.1:0-489 GCF_002814215.2 Seriola lalandi dorsalis
AATAAAAAAATAAGTAAATAAATAAATAGTTTACAGAGGGAGTGTCACACAACAACAACAACAACAACAACAACAACAACAACAACAAATACCACAAAAGAGGAAAACATGTAAATGTTGATATTCTAAACATCAGATTTCATTTAAATATCTGAAAAACCAGAAAACCTGTGAAAAATCTTCTTACAAAATGAAACAACATCCCAGCTTCATACAAATATAAAATATATACAAGTCTATTATATATATTTCAAATATATATAATAATTCATTACCTAAAAGAATTAGTAACATGTAATAAATGGTTTTCATTATAATGTATTAGCTACAACATTTAAACATATTTCCTGATGCTCAGTGTTTGTGTTACAAACCATTTAATACGTCTTCACTCATGTTTATTACAAATGCTAAAAGTGCTATTATCAAATAAGTAATAGACTTAACTTCAAGCCTCAGGATCGGACGCTGCTGTGACTGACAGCTCTG
>NW_019438569.1:0-1307 GCF_002814215.2 Seriola lalandi dorsalis
CTGTGTTTATGAGACTGTCATTGGTTCACTGCAGTTCAAGGTGGAAACACTCAGTCATGGTGTTGATGATTATGCCACTCATCTTTATTAAATAAGGAAATTGTTTAACATTTGGATACCCAATGCACAGTATATGAAAATGTCATGGATAATGACTTAAAATCTGTATCTGTATCAATATTTTTATACCATAGATCAAATGTGTAATATGAAGGTGTCACTCTCAGTGAGACACCTACAGAGAATTATCCTCAAGGCTGCAGCTCCTCTCAGTTCTGTGGAGCTTTCAGCCTCTTTTAGGTCATTGTTTTAGTTTTATTTCACTCAGCAGCTGTTTCCAATAAAATACAAAGTGAGGCATCATATGAATAAAGATCCAGATAAACTATTTTCTTCTCAAGACCCATGGGATCAAAACAGAGCTAAAAGATGAGTTACTATTCTGCTCACGTGTTGTGGCTGAAAACATGACTTCAAATGAATGCTAATGTTTCTCTGTGTCTGCTGGATCTGACCAGAGGCAGCTGTTTTCTAACCACAGTTTTAAAATGTTTGTTCTGCTGCTCCCAAGTAGCCAAAACATTAATGATTGCATCTTTAATGTAGCTGAGATTTACTAGTCCAGCTTCCAGAGCTCCACCCTGCAGACCTGCTCAGTACAGCTCTACAGAAGCTGCTCCATCCATCTTCTCCACAGATAATCTATACAGCAGACACAACGGACAGTGAATGAGAGTGGCAGGGGGCCTAGAGTAAATTAGTATGAAGGAAATCCCTGTTGTGTTTTACTTGTTTTCACTTTTGGTGATGATAAAGAAAGTATAGGTTTTAAACATATGCAGAGTTAGATGGTTAGTGGGTTAATGTTGCTCTTCTGACACATGTTGAATTGTATATGTAGAAGTATAAAGTCACCTCTTGGTATCAGTTGTACCATATTACTGTATGTGCCGTGCTCTGTGTTGACATCATAGCATCAGGTGGCTAATAAGACAAAAAAAACCCATATACAAAAGAAGTGGGGACATATGAGTCCTGCCTTTGTGGCTGGACCACAACAGTGAGGCCAGGAATATGTATGACTGACTGACTGACTGACTGACTGACTGACTGACTGACTGACTGGTCGATTATATTTCCACCACTGGTCAGTGGAGTGTTGAGCCACTCTGGTTTCCCAGCTGCTCAGGAACTGCAGGGAAGATGAGGAGCACTTCCAATACACTGAGCCTCGCCTCCATTACAGCAAATAAACTACTTTCATTCTATGTATCATTATTACTAAAGGAGGCAGAGGAATAACTAAA
>NW_019438570.1:0-506 GCF_002814215.2 Seriola lalandi dorsalis
CAGAATACATGAGTTTTGTGTTTCAGAACAAAACAATCACTGCAAAGGTTTTGCACTTTTCCTTGCAGTGAGTTTTTTTCCCGGTTAAAACTGTCTGTTTTATTCACTTGAAACATCCAGTGTAGTGCTGCAGTGCTCCCACTGACCACATGGTGGCAGTGCAGAGCAAAACATGTGAACCTTCACGTCCACACACTTGGCCACACTCACTCACACAACATTTACAACAAAGTCACAAGTGCTGCACCGGATACCAGAGTGTTCGCAACACTGCCCGGCAGAGATGCCAACGATGTTGAATCTGATTTTCTTTTTCACTCTCTCAGCCCTGACATCCGATGGTGGCCGAGCAGCAGCCATTTCCAAAAGTAGTAGTGAGGGCAATGAGGACAGAGGGATGAGAGCGTGATGGAGACAGAGTGGGAGAGGGGGGAAAAAAATCAGTGGAAGTGAGACAGGGAAAAAGAGATGTGGGTGGTTTTAAGCAGAGAGGAAAGATGCTCTAC
>NW_019438571.1:0-525 GCF_002814215.2 Seriola lalandi dorsalis
TGTCAGTCTCCCAGCCTGACTCCCAGCCAGCTACATCACCCCTCATGAAACATTTATACATCTTTTATCTGTATTTGTAAGTATTTCTATAGTTACCATTTTCATGTCTGGAAGAATCTTGTGATACGATTTCAGACACCCCTGGAGCGTACCATTTCTTAAGCTTGGCATTAGTTGGTTGTCTCGTCTATGCCCCCATGTATCACACTAGCAAATTGAGACACTGTATGTAAATGTATGTAAATGTAAATAGCTAGCAGCAGCTAGCTCGTTTAATGCACTTTACCTTTCTTTACCTTCAGAGTTTCTGAATTGGATTGTGTCAAGAATCTATGGATAAATGCTAACATTAGCTAGTTTTAATTTTTCAGTTTGGCTAACTAATGTTAGCTAGCCGATGGCGCACCCTTTAATTTCCAGTGTTAGCTTGTCATCAAATGACCAATATAAAATGTCTTATGATTTAATGTTAGAAAACACTGGTGCTCAAGTTATATAGTTTTTTGTGTGGCTGTGGTGGTTTAT
>NW_019438572.1:0-489 GCF_002814215.2 Seriola lalandi dorsalis
TGACTGAATGACTGAGTGACAGCTCATTCATGTGGTTGGCATCTGAGTGTGTACACACACACACACACACACACACAAAAACACGCTGTGCACATTTTTCACTGAATATGTATGAAGGAGTGTGTTTTAACTGACATGTATGAATATGCTATGGTGCGGTTCCTTCTCTGTCAGCACATGTGGGGACACACTCTGGGAGCTGCTGTCATACTATAAACATTTATTATGGCTCGTGTGTGTGTGTGTGATAAAACACACAGCCATTAGTATTATGTACAGTGGGGTCCTGTATATGACCTTTATGATATGAGGAAAAAAGGCTGATTGTGAACATGAGTGAGAGCAGAAGATTGAGTGCAGTGTGGTTTCAGACTGTTAAAGATCCAGCGCAGTGATTTGAACTCAATGAAAAAACAGTGAATTTCTTATAAGATGAGTATTATTATTTCAATTATGATGATTTAGTTAATTTGATAGATGTAGGCCAAA
>NW_019438573.1:0-479 GCF_002814215.2 Seriola lalandi dorsalis
TCTGCCATCGTTATGATTTGATAACTGTCAAAGCATCTGTTTAAATAAGGGAGTGAGTAAACATCTGGCCAACCACAGTGCAACAATGATTATCTCACTAAGTGCTTTTAATTGTTGTTCCAGTTGTGTCATACCCATCGGAAAAAACAAAAAACAATTACACAATTTTGCCATGAGTTAATTTGCAAACACAAATTTCTGCTTGTATTTATTATTATTTCAAATTTTAACGTGCAATAATTAGATGTCATGTTAGGCTATTTAGCCTATCATATTGTTTTATTGTACAAAAAAGTGGTATCAGTAAAAAACGTGGGCTTTTTTAAAATTCAAATTTTTTTAATCTTGTTTTATTCGTTTTAAGAATCCGTTTTGATCTGTTCTAAATATGTGACTGTTTATGCTGCGGTTTGTTTAATAATTATTTTCAGACTCAGCCAGATTTTGCTGCTGCACCGCAAATCCAGATTTGCGTACAC
>NW_019438574.1:0-685 GCF_002814215.2 Seriola lalandi dorsalis
AAGATATTATATTGTGGGAAAAATGTGAAAAAACGATATAGTATAGTATGGTAAAAAAGAGTGAAAAAACGACATAGCATAATGAGGCATAAAACCATCAATAACGTCACAGTATAGTAAGCTATAAACATGTCATAGTAAAGAAAGGTCTTAAAAGTGAAAAAAAACAACATAGTATATTGTGGGAAAAATGTGAAAAAACGACATAGTATAGTATGGCAAAAAGAGTGAAAAAACGACATAGCATAATGAGGCATAAAAACATCAAAAATATCAAAATATAGTAAAATATAAACATATTATAGTATAGAGAGGTCTTAAAAGTGTAAAAAAAAAAACAATTATATTGTGGGAAAAATGAGAAAAAACGACATAGTATAGTATGGCAAAAAAAGTGAAAAAACGACATAGCATAATAAGGCATAAAAACATCAAAAACATCAAACTATAGTGAGGTGAAAACATATTATAATATAGAGAGGTCTTAAAAGTGAAAAAACAACAGAGGATATCATGGTAAAAATGGGGGAAAATGACATAGTATAGTATGGCAAAAAAAGTGAAAAAACGACATAGTATAATGAGGCATAAAAACATTAAAAACATCAAAATATAGTAAGCTTTAAACATGTCATAGTAAAGAAAGGCCTTAAAAGTGAAAAAAAAAAACATAGTATATTGTGGG
>NW_019438575.1:0-547 GCF_002814215.2 Seriola lalandi dorsalis
CATACTATACTATGACGTTTTTTGACATTTTTATGCCATACTATACTATGACATTTTTGGACATTTTTATGCCATACTATACTATGACGTTTTTTTGACATTTTATACCTTACTATACTATGACGTTTCATGCCTTACTATACTATGAAGTTTTTTGCCATTTTTATGCCATACTATACTATGAAGTTTTTTGCCATTTTTATGCCATACTATACTATGATGTTTTTTGACATTTTTATGCCATACTATACTATCATGTTTTTTGCCATTTTTATGCCGTACTATACTATGACGTTTTATGTCTTGCTATACTATGACGTTTTTTGACATTTTTATGCCATACTATACTATGACGTTTTATGCCTTACTATACTATGACGTTTTTTGCCATTTTTATGCCATACTATACTATGACGTTTTTTGACATTTTTATGCCATACTATACTATGACGTTTTTTGACATTTTTATGCCATACTATACTATGACGTTTTATGCCTTACTATACTATGACATTTTTGGACATTTTTATGCCTTACTTTAGTATGA
>NW_019438576.1:0-767 GCF_002814215.2 Seriola lalandi dorsalis
GCCTTACTATATTATGTCGTTTTTATGACTTTTTATGCCTTACTATACTATGACATTTTTATGACTTTTCATGCCTTACTTTACTATGACCTTTTATGCCTTACTATACTATGTCGTTTTTATGACTTTTTATTCCTTACTATACTATGTTGTTTTTATGACTTTTTATGCCTTACTATACTATATTTTTATGACTGTTTATGCCTTATTATACTATGACTTCTCATGCCTTACTATACTATGACTTTTTATGCCTTACTATACTATGAAGTTTTTATCACTTTTTATGCCTTACTATACTATGTTGTTTTTATGACTTTTTAATCCTTACTATACTATGTCGTTTTTATGACTTTGTAAGCCTTACTATACTATGACATTTTTATGACTTTTCATGCCTTACTATACTATGGCTTTTTAAGCCTTACTATACTATGACGTTTTTATGACTTTTTATGCCTTACTATACTATAACGTTTTTATGACTTTTCATGCCTTACTTTACTATGACCTTTTATGCCTTACTATACTATGATGTTTTTATGACTTTTTATGCCTTACTATACTATGACGTTTTTATGACTTTTCATGCCTTACTATACTAGGTCGTTTTTATGACTTTTTATGCCTTACTATACTATGACGTTTTTATGACTTTTCATGCCTTACTATACTAGGTCGTTTTTATGACTTTTTATGCCTTACTATACTATGACCTTTTATGCCTTACTATACTATGTCGTTTTTATGACTTTTTATGCCTTACT
>NW_019438577.1:0-839 GCF_002814215.2 Seriola lalandi dorsalis
ATGTACCCTACAAAACTTAGATGCTTCAAGACATTTATGCGTTACTATACCATGACTATTTTATGCCTTACTATACCATGACGTTTTTATGCCTTACTATACTATGATGTTTTTTTTGACATTTTTATGCCTTATTATACCATGACAATTTTATACCTTACAATATTATGAAGTTTTTTGAGCTGCTTCAAAGAGCTACCTTGGTAGCGCAATGGGTATGACAGAGGCTTCACATTCACAAGGTCGTGGGTTCGAGCCCTGTATTGTAGTAATTATAGTATGATATTTCTATGCATTAATATTAATGACATTTTTTGACATTTTTATGCCTTACTAGACTATGACGTTTTTTGATATTTTCATGCCTTACTAGACTATGATGTTGACATTTTTATGCCTTACTATGCTATGACGTTTTTTGACATTTTATGCCTAATTATACCATGACAACTTTATGCCTTACTGTACTATGACGTTTTTTGACACTTTTATGCATTACTATAGTTTGACATTTTTTGACATTTTTATGCCTTACTATACTATGATATTTTTTGACATTTTTATGCCTTACTATACTATGACGTTTTTGGACATTTTTATGCCTTACTATACTATGATATTTTTTATGCCTTACTATACTATGACGTTTTTTGACATTTTTATGCCTTACTATACTATGATGTTTTTTTTTCACATTTTTATGCCTTACTATACTATGACGTTTTTTTTCACATTTTTATGCCTTACTATACTATAACGTTTTTTCACATTTTTATCCATTGCTATAGCATGACGTTTTTATGCCTTACTATACTGACATTTTTTTACATTTTTATGCC
>NW_019438578.1:0-648 GCF_002814215.2 Seriola lalandi dorsalis
ACTATACTATGACGTTTTTTGCCATTTTTATGCCTAACTATACTATGACATTTTTTTGCCATTTTTGTGCCTTACAATACTATGACATTTTTTGCAGTACTATACTATGACGTTTTTTGGCATTTTTTTCCCTTATTATACTATGACGTTTTTTGCCATTTTTATGCCATACTATAATATGACTGTTTTTGCCTAACTATACTATGACGTTTTTTTGCCATTTTTGTGCCTTACAATACTATGACATTTTTTGCTATACTATATAATGACGTTCTTTGCCATTTTCATGCCTCACTATACTATGACGTTTTTTCCATTTTCATGCCTTACTATACTATGACGTTTTTGCCATTTTCATGCCTTACTATACTATGATATTTTTGCCATTTTCATGCCTTACTATACTATGACGTTTTTTGCCATTTTTATGCCATAGTATACTAAAGCGTTTTTTGCCATTTTCATGCCTTACTATACTATGACGTTTTTTGCCATACTATACTGTGACGTTTTTTGCCATTTTTATGCCTAACTATACTATGACGTTTTTTTGTAATTTTTGTGCCTTACAATACTATGACATTTTTTGCCATACTATACTATGACGTTTTTTGCCATTTTTATGCTTTACTATACTATGACGTTTTT
>NW_019438579.1:0-519 GCF_002814215.2 Seriola lalandi dorsalis
AAAACCCCTCAAAGACTAAAAAACACGTCCTACTTTACAGCTCGACTTCTGTTTCTCATTGTTTTTTTTTTTTCCTCAGTTTTTGCAAACTGTCGACACAGCGTGAGATGTCAGACAGATTCACTTTATTTACACAAATCACAGCATGTTTGGTTGAGATTTACGGCTTAAGACACAGCAGACGGGTC
This sequence comes from Seriola lalandi dorsalis, assembly GCF_002814215.2. Classification (NCBI taxonomy): domain Eukaryota; kingdom Metazoa; phylum Chordata; class Actinopteri; order Carangiformes; family Carangidae; genus Seriola; species Seriola lalandi. The sequence goes on from NW_019438579.1 coordinate 189, forward strand.
AAAAGTGCGACAGCAACAACACACACACACACACACACACACACAGACAGACACACCCTCAGGCTACTGAAGTCCAAACACTTTCCAGGCTGTTAACTCCTGCAGTCGTCGTGGAGAGGCTGATTTCAGCAGGAAACACTCACTATGAAAATGAAGGACACATTGGTTTGGCTCTAATATTTGTTTTCTTGTTGGAAAGATCTTCTTTTTTTTTTTTTTTTTGCTCCCTTTAAATGAGAACTCTCAAGGTTCTGCTGTTTTATAACGTTTCTCCAGTTTTATTAAAAGTAAACAGCCTCTAAATCCAGTTATTCGGCTGATATTGGTGTGG
>NW_019438580.1:0-493 GCF_002814215.2 Seriola lalandi dorsalis
AGGTGACCAACAGAAACACTGAGGTGGTAGTTCAGGGTTCAGGATGACAGGACCCACGTCACTGCTGGACCTCAGTAGAAGGGAGTGAAGAGACCAGCAGGACCACCTGGGTCTCTGTTAAGACCTTCAGGCTCTGGGTTAGTGGCTCAGATCAGCATTAGACTCAGTACGGACAGAAGTCTACATCCACTGTCACGTCCCAATCATCGCAGCTTAATTTATATTATATTTTTATTCTCGTCATCTAAACTAACACTAAATGTTTCTTACTGACAAGTACTGTGTGTGTGTGTGTGTGTCATGTTCCTTCATCAACATGAACACACACAGTAATTTATTTTGACTCAATCCCCCACACACGTCGTCCTGCTGCCACAAATACAGAGCTCCTAATGTGGATTAATCCACCGCTTAAAATACTCCCTAACAAATGCTCCATTTCCTTCTGTTTGATAAAAACTACAGTGAACAGCTGTTTTAAGAAATCACTTAC
>NW_019438581.1:0-480 GCF_002814215.2 Seriola lalandi dorsalis
ACATTCTTATCACTTTTTATGCCTTACTATACGATGACTTTTTGATGCCTTACCATACCATGACTTTTTTTTTTTAAACTTTTTATGCCTTACCATACTATTTTTTCATGCCTTATTATAGTATGACGTTTTTATGCCTTACTATACTATGACTTTCTATGCCTTACCATACTATAATGTTTTTATGCCTTACTTTACTATGAAGTTTTTATCACTTTGTATGTCTTACTATACTATGACTTTTTAATGCCTTAGTATACTATGACATTTTTATCACTTTTTATGCCTTACCATACTATAATGTTTTTATGCCTTATTATAGTATGAAGTTTTTATGCCTTACTATACTTTGACATTTTTATCACTTTTTATGCCTTACCATACTATAATGTTTTTATGCCTTACTTTACTATGAAGTTTTTATCACTTTGTATGTCTTACTATACTATTACTTTTTATACCTTACTATACTATGACTTT
>NW_019438582.1:0-600 GCF_002814215.2 Seriola lalandi dorsalis
ATAGTATAGTATGGCATAAAAAGTCATAAAAATCACATAGTATAGTAAGGCAAAAAATGTATTAAAAAAATCATATAGTATAGTATGGCATAAAAAGTCATAAAAAAATCACATAGTATAGTAAGGCAAAAAATGTATAAAAAAAATCACATAGTATAGTAAGGCAAAAAATGTATAAAAAATCACATAGTACAGTAAGGCATAAAAAGTCATTAAAAATTACATAGTATAGTAAGGCAAAAAATGTATAAAAAATCACATAGTATAGTAAGGCAAAAAAAATATTTAAAAATTGACATAGTATAGTATGGCATAAAAAGTCATAAAAAATCACTTATTATAGTAAGGCAAAAAATGTATTTAAAAAAATGATACAGTATAGTATGGAATAAAAAGTCATAAAAAATCACATAGTATAGTAAGGCAAAAAAAATATTTAAAAATTGACATAGTATAGTATGGCATAAAAAGTCATAAAAAAAACACATAGTATAGTAAGGCAAAAAAAGTCATAAAAAATCACATAGTATAGTAAGGCAAAAAAAATATTTAAAAATTGACATAGTATAGTATGGCATAAAAAGTCATAAAAATCACATA
>NW_019438583.1:0-503 GCF_002814215.2 Seriola lalandi dorsalis
ATAGTATATTAAGGCATGAAAAGTCATAGTATAGTAAGGCAAAAAAAAGTCATAGTATAGGAAGGCAAAAAAAATTGTCATAGTATAGTAAAGCATAAAGAGTAATACAATAGTAAGGCATGAAAAGTCATAGTATGGTAAGGCATGAAAAGTCATAGTAAAGTAAGGCATGAAAAGTCATAGTATGGTAAGGCATGAAAAGTCATAGTAAAGTAAGCCAAAAAAAATGTCATAGTATAGTACGGCAAGAAAAATGTCATAGTATAGTAAGGCATGAAAAGTCATAGTATAGTAAGGCATAAAAAGTAATACAAAGGTAAGGCATGAAAAGTCATAGTATAGTAAGGCAGAAAAAAAGTCATAGTATAGTAAGGCAAAAAAAATGTCATAGTATAGTAAGGCAAAAAAAATGTCATAGTATAGTAAGGCAAAAAAAAAGTCATAGTATAGTAAGGCATAAAAATTCATACAATAGTAAGGCATGAAAAGTCATAGTATAGTAA
>NW_019438585.1:0-452 GCF_002814215.2 Seriola lalandi dorsalis
GCCTTCCTTTTGAGGTTCTCCCGGGGTGGACCCAGAACTTTCAGGAGGAATTACACAACCCACCTGGCCTGGGCGAGCCTCGGGATCCCGAAGGAGGAGCTAGAAAGTGTTGCTGAAGAGAGGGAAGTCTGGAATGCCCTGCTTAGATTGCTGCCACCCGGATAAGTGGGAGAAGATTGGTGGATGGATGGATGGATGGATGGATGGATGGATGGATGGATGGATTCCGTAGCAGAGCTAGTGATCCTCACATGGTTCCCGTCCCATATCACCCACTATAGCCACCATAACAGGTTCCAGAATCTAAATAATACTCTGACTGACACAGTTGAAACACCAGGGTAAACAGCAAATGAAATAGTTAATTTAACAGAAGCTGGCCTGAGTCTGAAAACTCTTGGAAAGATTATAGAATGACATCATGTGCAATACTGAAAGATAAGAATTTTCCA
>NW_019438586.1:0-725 GCF_002814215.2 Seriola lalandi dorsalis
CATAAAAAGTCATAAAAACAACAAAAGATATAAAGGTATGAAAAATCATAAAAACGACATAGTATAGTAAGGCATAAAAAGTCAAAGTATAGTAAGGCATAAAAAGTCAGTATAGAATGGCATAAAAATTCATAGTATAGTAAGGCACAAAAAGTCATAATGTAGTAAGGCATAAAAACGTCATAGTATTGTAAGGCATAAAAAGTCATAGTATAGTAAGGCATAAAAAGTCGTAAAAACGACATAGTATAGTAAGGCATAAAAAGTCGTAAAAACGACATAATAAATAAATAGTCATAGTAAAGTAAGGCGTAAAAAGTCACAAAAACGTCATAGTATAGAAAGGCGTAACAAGTCATAGTATAGTAAGGCATAAAAAGTCATAAAATCGTCATAGTATAATAAGGCTTAATAATTCATAGTATAGTAAGGTATAAAAAGTCATAAAAACGTCATACTATAGTAAGGCACAAAAAGTCATAGTATAGTAAGGCATAAAACGTCATAAAAACGTTATAGTATAGTAAAGCATAAAAAGTCATAAAAACGACATAGTATAGTAAGGCTTAAAAAGTCATAGTACAGTAAGGCATAAAAAGTCATAAAAACGACATAGTATAGTAAGGCATAAAAAGTCAAAGTATAGTAAGGCATAAAAAGTCATAAAAACGACATAGTATAGAATGGCATAAAAATTCATAGTATAGTAAGGCATAAAAAGTCAT
>NW_019438587.1:0-520 GCF_002814215.2 Seriola lalandi dorsalis
TGTTGCATTTAACATGGATATGTGGAAGTTTATTAAAGGGGAATTGCACACATTTATATATAGGTGACAAATTAGAGAGCACTGTCTAAGACATCGGTCCAAAATCTTTCACAGGTGTTGGGTTGAGATCTGGTGATTGGTTTTTCCTTTAATTTGTCACCCGTCTGTATATACTATGTAGTGGCAGGAAAACAGAAAAATACTGGCAGACAATAATGGGATACATGTGTAGTGTACATACCTGGCCTGGCATCAGTCACAAGACATTAAGGAAGTTCATTGTAAGGACATGCAGAGTTACGGACCCACAGTTGACACTTTGATGGTGGGAAGAGTCACAAACTATCAAATTGATAGGAAGCAGAGTCAAAGGACCTTTCTCCCACAAACAGACCATGCTTTTAGCATGCCAGAGAGACACAGAACCAAAGGTCAAAGGGTCAGCTCCAGAGGATCAACCAATGGACACCAGGCAACTGGAGAATATAGGCAAAATCTCCAGTTTGTAACAATAAGACTC
>NW_019438588.1:0-566 GCF_002814215.2 Seriola lalandi dorsalis
TTCGCGGGGGTTACGTTCCAAAAAGAACCCGTGATAGGCGAAATCCGTGAAGTAGTAACCTTTATTTTTTTTTTACAATTATTATACAATGAAATACTCTATAATACATTGAAACCAAAGAACAAAACCTTTTTACAGGCCCAAGCATTTGTTTAACAAATAAAAGTACTGTATAAACGTTTTTTTTTTTTACAAATAACTACTGTACTGTAAAATAATAATTTTAATCATCAATACGAACTGAAGGCTTCAAATTGCGGAGATCAGCACCGCCCCACCGTGACCCGAGTAATTGGATGAGAACGGGAGAAAATGAAAAAATACAAAGTACAGTAGGACAAATTGTGACTCGCGCGTATTTCACTGCTCTTCTGACTGTGCCGCTGCATCCTGACTCCGCTCTGTAGCGTTTTTTTCTTCAAAAGCCCGTGGTGCAGGTGTGTTTAACTTTTTCTGCGATAGTTAGCATCTTCCTCTGCCTTTTGGGCCCGACCGCAAGTGCCTTTGTCGGTGCAGAACGTTTTGTCGACATTATGGGTTTTAGAGAAAATTTGCAAACTTAAATT